>NC_053427.1:27848920-28025829 GCF_007990345.1 Gossypium hirsutum | reverse complement strand
GATCAATTCGAGCGATATAGTACTGAGAATGTTGAGATGTTGCATCCTCGAGTTCAGTAGTTCATGGGAACGGTATTTACCTTGATTGAATTCGCTTACAACAATAGTTTTCAATCAAGTATTAAGATGGCACCTTACGAGGCTTTGTACGGTCGTAAATGCCGTACACCATTGTTTTGGACAGAGCTCGGTGAAAGTAAAATTTTCGGAGTTGATTTGATTAAAGATGCCGAACAGAAAGTAAAGGTAATCCGTGAAAGTCTGAAGGCAGCCACAGATCGTCAGAAATCGTATGCGGATTTGAAACGAAAAGACATTGAATATCAGGTGGGAGATAAAGTGTTTCTTAAAGTTTCGCCTTGGAAAAAGGTACTCAGATTTGGCCGTAAGGGCAAGTTGAGTCCGAGATTCATTGGGCCGTACGAAATCTCTGAACGAGTTGGTCCAGTTGCGTATCGATTGATTTTGCCCCCTGAACTTGAAAAGATTCACGACGTCTTTCATGTTTCGATGCTTCGACGCTATAGATCTGATCCATCGCACATAATTAGCCCATCAGAGGTTGAAATTCAAGTCGATATGAGTTATGAAGAAGAATCGATGCGTATCCTAGCTCGTGAAGTGAAGGAGTTGCGAAACAAAAGGGTTCCGTTAGTAAAGGTGTTATGGCTCAAACACGGGATCGAGGAAGCTACTTGGGAAACCGAGAGCTCGATGAAAGAACGATACCCAAACCTATTTACCGGTAAGATTTTCGGGGGCGAAAATTTCTTAAGTGGGGGAGAGTTGTGACAGCCCTAAAGTGACCCTAGTAGTAAAGCGGTTTCGGGACCGCTAAACCGAGTCACCAAATTGTTTGAATATGATATTTATTGTCTAAAATAAATGTGTGAAAATTTTAAGCTTCTATTTAGTAAGTTGCATGTGAATTTAGTCAATAGGACTTATGTGTGACATTTTTAAAATGTGATAGATCAAAACATAAGGACCTATTAGTGCATGTTGAAAAAGGGGGGACTTGCATGTCAATTTTCCCCCCCATCTAGTAGTGGCCGGCCATGACATTAGGATGGACAAAGGGTGATGGGCAAAACATGTCATAGACATGTTGTGTTGGTGCATCATGGGAGGAAACAATAAAATAATGAGCATGGTAATTAAATAATGAAAGGGAGGAGTGATGAAAAAAAAATGGTCTCATCCATGCCCCCCCTTTGCCGTGAATGGAAGAAAGAAAACAAAGAAAAAAAATGTGTGTTCATCTTTGAACATCCTTGACCGAAATTCAAAAGGAAAGAAATGAGGAAATGTTGAAGAGGTTCGGCCATGCATGTAACTAGGCTAAGGTATGTTTGAGGTTGCTCCATGAGATTCATGTATATTTTAGTAGTTAGCTTGAGTTCTAACTAGCCCATGGTTCAAATCTTTACTATGTCATGGAGATGATATTCGGCTAAGGTGGATTTGTGTTGATATCATTTGCATGCTAAAAGTGAAGCTTTGTAATGGTGCATGTGATGGTGGATTGATGATTCTTGAATCTTCTTTTTAGCATTTTTGAGTGAGACATTAAGTTCTTTGTTTAACCATGACCAAAAATTGAAATGGTATGGTGTTGTGATGCATTCGGCCATGGTAGGAAGTAGAAGGGAAAAATATGGTTGTTGTTAGATGAAGTAGAGTCTAACGAATGAGCACATATGTGCATTAGTTGCTAGATGGAGAAGAATCAGCTAGCAAGTTGTGTGCTAAGGCCGAATATAATTTTTGTATATTAATGAGTAATGCATGTGTTAAATTGATGGAAAGGGAGAGGATGCTTTACTAGTGTATATATGTGTGTATTAGCCAAGTTTTGAACTTGAAACAAAATGGTGTTTAGTCAATACAAGTGACCATACTAGAATGTATTAAGTGTTGCAATCGGCCCCAACATAGACATGTATGTTCGGCCACATGAATAAGTACATAAGTTATGTGTATGTTCGGCCATAGGTAGCCTATTGATGGCTTCAGCTTGACTTAGAAAATTCGGCTAAGGGGAAATATTAGCTAGTATGTTGAATTCGGTTCGTGATTTCGTACATATGTGACTCTAATGTCTAATGTATATATGGGCTAAGTACCTTGAGCTTCTCTTTTGATGTTCGAATGAATTGTATTAAATTGCTTGATGTGATTAAAAATGCGTATGACCATTGTGTATTTGAGCTAAAAGGTGGCCATATGACCTATCAAACTCCTTGTCATATTCGGCCATAAGCTAGCAAAATGAGACTTTAATGAGTTAAATTTGTTTGAATTAGCTCAAGAGCTTAGAGGACCACAGTTGGATAAGGGAAAGGAAAAAGTGATCGAATAGCCGTCGAAATCGCTCGACCACATCCGAGGTAAGTTCTTGAGTAATAGAGCTTTAATTATGATTTGATTAGATCATGTTTTAAGCAAATCAAAATCATGCTCTTTGTGTGTGGCTATTGAGCCGAAATTGCAAGAGTGATAAGTGTCTTGTGTTTGAGTTTTGCTAATGAAAATGAAATCCGAATGTGTCATGATTTATTGTTAAATGTGCATGGTTATTCGAATGATGTCCGGGCTAAGTCCCGAAGGCTTTGTGCTAAGTGACCATATCCGGACTAAGATCCGAAGGCATTTGTGAGAGTTACTAATTCCGGGCTAAGCCCGAAGGCATTGGTGCGAGTTACTAAATCCGGGTTAAGTCCCGAAGGCATTTGTGCGAGTTACAATAACCGGGCTATGTCCCGAAGGCATTTGAACGAGTAGCTATATCCGGTTAAATTCTGAAGGTACGTGATTCGGGAATGAACGATCTTGCTGTAAAAATTTCAATTAATACGCTTGTAACATCCCAGCATTGAGGTATGTTTCGTATGTGCTTTGAATTAGTTGAGCCCTTACAAATAAGTATTCGCTCAGTTGATAAATGAGCTACCGGCCTTTGGCTAAGTTGATCTTTTGTGTATGAACATAAGGGTTGGTAATGTGAAGTAAGTATGATATTGAAAATTTGTGCATATGAAATTATCCGTTTAGCTACATGAATGCTATACTTTGGTTGTGTCTAAACTCTTTGCTCAAAACTTACTAAGCATTTAATGCTTACTCCATTTCTTTGATTCTCTGTTTTATAGATTTTGGTTCTCCAGCTATCGGACTCGGGATTTTGAAGTCGAAGTCGCCCACACTATCAAAGCCCTTTTGGTACACTTTTGGTTGAACTCTGAAAATGGCATGTATAGGACTACCATTTTGTTGTTGGTCATGTACCCTTCGGTTTTGTGTAAATTTGGATAGCCATGCGAAAATGGCTTAAATATACTTTGATCATAGCATTATAATCGTTTTGCATGTTGTCCTTCGAGAGGTATGGAAATGTTGGTAACGGTTAGCCATGGGAAGGGTTATTCTTGATCACCTTTGGAATATGTATGACAAACTCTAGTTGATCCATGGAGGATCATGAAATAGGTAAAGTTTGCCTTAAAAACAGATGATGGCAGCAGCAGTGATGTGGATGTGAAAAATCACTAAAAATAGTAGGAATGGAATTAAATAGTGAATAAATTATGTAAACGAACCTTGATGAATCTATTTTCATAGGAAAGTAACGAAACGATCATATGGACAGTATGTTAAGAGATATTCAGGTTCTCGTGAGACAGGGCCAGAACTGTTTCTGGATTCCCTGTTCCGACTTTGTAAATTCATTATAAATTAACCAGAGATAATTAGAAGTCATGCCATATATGCATAGATTCCCTTTTGAGTCTAGTTTCTATAGAAACAAACGACATCAGTATTGAAGCCCTGTACAGGGAGATATCCAAGTCGTAATGCGCAAAGGTCAGTGTAGTCGATCCCTGTAACATGGGAGACTTTGACTAATAAACTGTACTAATTGGCCCGACCAAAAATTCTAGAAAAAAATATGTAGATGGGAATATGAGTCTAGTTTCAGGGAAAAATTACAAAACTGATTTTAAAGTTGTGAAACTAAAGATATGATTTTTAAGGTGACAGTGACGCAGTTAGCCAACTGCCTGGAAATTTTTAAAATGGACTGCGATAGTAAGCGAATTTAGTCTGTGAACCCCTCGTGTCCGACTCCGGCAACGGTCTCGGGTACGGGGTGTTATAGAGTACTCAATCTCCTTACGCTTCAAATCTACATACGATTTTTGCCTATCAGATGCTTCTTTCAAACGGTCCCTAATTATTCTGACCTTAGCCTCAGTATCAGCCACCAATTCCGGTCCAAGAACTTGTCGCTCCCCTAGCTCCGTCCAACAACTAGGTGTACGACACCTTCGACCATACAGTGCTTCATACGGTTCCATTCAAATACTCGCCTGATAACTATTATTGTACGCAAATTCTGCCAACGGTAAGTAGTCCTCCCAACTACCTCGAAAGTCAGTTATGAATCCCCTTAACATGTCCTCCAGAATCTGAATGACCCTTTCCGACTGACCATCAGTTTGGGGATGGAAAACCGTACTGAAGTTCAACCACGTCCCCAATGCCTCATGCAACTTTTACCAAAACCGAGATGTGAATCTGGGATCCCGGTCAAAGATAATCGAAACTGGGACTCCATGAAGTTGCACAATCTCTGCCACATACAGTTTGGCTAATTTTTGAAGCGAAAAGTCGGTACGTACTGATATGAAATGGGCCGATTTGGTCAACCTATCCACAATCACCCATACCGAGTATTTCTTCGATGGTGTCAACGGCAACCCACTCACAAAGTCCATGGTTACCCTCTCCCACTTCCAAAGTGGTATCTTTACCGGCTGCAACAGTCCAGAAGGTAATTGATGCTCAGCTTTCACTTGTTGGCACGTCAAACATTTTCCTACAAACTTCGTCACTTCTCGCTTAAGTCCAGGCCACCAGTACAATTCCTGCAAGTCGTGATACAACTTATTCCCTTCAGGATGCATGGCACATAGTCCCCCATGAGCTTCCTTCAATATTGTTTGCCTCAAGTCAGAGTCCTTCGGAACACAAATTCTTCCTCGGAAACACAGAACTCCATCACCATTTAAACCGAACTCAGAAGTTTTCCCTTCTTTAACTTGTTGAAAACGAGCGACCAAAGACTCATCTTCCAACTGCTTTTCCTTAATCTAGTCCACCCAGGTTGGCCTTACTTGCAATTCAGCCAACAAACTACCATCAGCATACAAACTCAAACGAGCAAACATTGCTCTCAGATCAGATATGGTTCTACGACTCAAAGCATCGGCTACCACATTAGCCTTTCCTAGGTGATACTCGATTGAACAGTCATAATCTTGAAGCAACTCAATCTATCTCCTTTGCCTAAGGTTCAGCTCCTTCTGAGTCAACAAATACTTAAGACTCTTATGGTCTGTGTATATAATGCACCTCTCTCCGTACGGGTAATGTCTCCAAATCTTAAGTGCAAAAACCACTGCTGCTAATTCCAAATCATGAGTAGGATAGTTCCCCTCGTGAGGCTTAAGCTGCCGTGACGCATATGCAACCACCTTACCCTCCTGCATTAACACGCAGCCCAAACCTACATGTGATGCGTCACTGTACACAGTAAAATCCTTCCCAGACTCCGGCTGAATTAACACAGGTGCTTCAGTCAAAACTTTCTTCAACTTTTCAAAAGCTTCCTGCTGGGTCTCAGTCCATACAAATGGTACCCCTTTCCTTATGAGTTTAGTCAGAGGTGCAGCCAACACCGAAAAACCTTCCACAAACCTTCTGTAGTATCCTGCCAATCCTAGGAAAGTTCGTATCTCCGATACTAACCTAGGCGGCTTGCACTCCAAAACTGCTTCAATTTTTCAAGGATCCACCTTAATCCCCTCAGCAGAGACCACATGTCTTAAGAAAGTTACCTCCCTCAACCAGAATTCACACTTGCTGAACTTTGCATAAAGTTCATTCTCCCTTAACACTTGTAGCACTATACGGAGATGCTCATCATGCTTTGCTTCCGTTTCAGAATATACCAGAATATCGTCAATAAAGACGACTAAGAATTGATCCAGAAATGGTTGAAACACCCGATTCATCAGATCCATAAATGCCGCAGGAGTGTTCGTCAGCCCAAATGGCATAACCAAAAATTCATAATGACCATACCGAGTCCTGAATGCCGTCTTATGGATATCCGTCTCCTTGACCCTTAACTGATGATATCCAGATCTAAGGTCGATCTTAGAAAATACAAAAGCCCCCTTAAGCTGGTCAAACAGATCGTCAATCCTTGGCAGTGGATACTTATTCTTAATGGTCAGTTTGTTCAACTGGCGATAGTCAATGCACATCCGTATTGTACCATCCTTCTTCTTCACAAATAACACCGGTGCTCCCCATGGAGACACGCTTGGCCTAATAAAGCCCCTATCCAACAACTCTTGAATTTGTTCCTTTAGCTCCACCAACTCCTTCGGTGCCATCCTATACGGTGCGATAGACACTGGCGCAGTTCCAGGCAACAAGTCGATTCTAAACTCCACTTCTCGGTTTGGAGGTAATCCCGGAAGCTCTTCCGGAAAAACATCTTGAAACTCTTTTACGGTCCTGACCTTATCCACTGTCAATCCCTTCTCTTCCGACTGGCTTACGAATGCCAAATAGGCCTTACAACCTTTTCAAATCCACTTTTCGGCCCTCAATGTCGACACCACATTAGACAAATAATCCCTTCGCTCACCTATCATCATAACCTCCTCACCCTCCGTGGTCCTTAACACCATTCGTTTTGTAGCACAATCCAAAGTCGCCCTATGCTTAACAAGCCAGTCCATTCCCAGAATGAGGTCAAACTTTCCAAACGGCAACTCTATTAGATCTCCAGGAAATATCCTACCTTGAGTTTCTAGGGGTACATCCTATACAGTTTGTCTACCCTAATCGAGGGGCCCAAAGGACTTAACACAGAGACCCCACTCACTATCTTTTCAGAATGCCCTCCCAATGACCCAGATATGGCACATACAACATAGGAATGAGTAGATCCAATATCCACCAAAGCAGTATACGACATGCTAAAAACCAAAAACGTACCAGTTATGACGTCAGGTGCGTCGCCCTCCTCTCGACGATGAGCCGCATACACCAACACTGGCTGTCGAGCCTCAGCATTTCCGGCACCCCTGCCAAGTGCCCCTCGACCTCGACCATTTCTATTTCCATTTCTGCCTCTACCTTGTCCACGTCCTCTCGGTGGTTGTGGTCCACCTCTCACGGGTTGAACAACCCTCTGTACAGCAACCTGAGCCTAATCAGCTCTCTGTGGGCGGTCCTTAACTCTATGCTCCATAGATCCGCATCGGAAACAAGCACCGGAACGTTTCCTACACTCACCCAAATGTACCTTTCCATAGTCTCCACAAATTGGCGGTCTAACCATATTCACCGGAGCTACTCGAACTGGCTCCTCCACTCTCGCCCTTTTGACATTCTTATTTGCTCCACCTGAAGGTCCAAAATCCCTCTGGAAACGGTTTCGATCTTTCTCATGGTTCTGCCTCTCAGTACGCTTTACCTCCTCAGCTATCTTATCTTTTTCCACCAGAACCGCGAAATCCCGCTCCCTCTGCGGAGCAATCAGCACCTTAAGGTCATCTCTGAGTCCATCCTCAAAGCGAACGCTACGCTCATACTCCGTAGCGACTATCCCTACAGCATACCGGCTCAGCCTCAGAAACTCAGCCTCATACTCAGCAATAGTTTTACATCCTTGGACCAGATTCAGGAATTCCTTCTTGCGGGCATCCACATAACTTGCCCCGACGTACTTTCCTTTAAAGGCTGTCTTAAACAGCTCCCAAGTAACCCTATCAGCTGGGGTTCCATCCCTCACGGTGAGCCACCACTGATAAGCCTCATCTCGTAGCAGCAATACGGCCCCCTTCAGCTTCTGCTCCACCGAGCAGTCCAAGTTATCCATAATTTATTCTGTGGCCTCCAACCAATATTCTGCCACATTTGGGGCTACACCAGATACGCCCCTAAAGATCTCCGCTCCGTTAGCTCGGAGCCGTTCAGAAATCGATCCTCGAATTCTGTTGCCCGAACTTGCCCCGGTATTGCTGATGGTATTGGTGCATCTGCCGCCAGCATATGTCCCGAAGATGAAGATACCGCTCGAGCCCTTCCTCGGCCACGTCCACGGCCTCTTCCACGAGTGGCTCTTGTACTCATATCGTATTATCTGATTATGAATTTTATGCATTAATATCATTCCAATGTTTATTATAGATGTTTTATGATTCAGACAGCAATTCAGAGTTGGTTTTCGCAGAATCGATGTCTAGCTACAGTTTCAGTCTTTTAGCAAGCTTTTCTAGGATTTCAGTAGCATCCTATCTATAGTATTCTAGTAAAGTTTCAATACAGATAGATAATTCAAAATATATTCAGAAAAATTCAGAATACTGACAAGCTTGGGCCGGAGATTCAGAATGCCACCTTTAGAAGTCCAGATTTTAAAAACAGAATTTTTTTTTGAAATATTTGTTTTTGTAAACCCATTCCATAGCCGAGTTGTTGCAACTTGGCTCTGATACCACAAAATATAACACCCCAAACCCGGCCTAGACGTTATGACCGGATCCGACGTGCCACATCAAAACATTAAAACATTTTTTCATTCTAAGTCTAGGAAAACGTACTTGATGTTCAAAGGATTAATTCATTGAGGGTTAAAGTGAATGGAAGCTGCACACCAGGTAGGAAACTGAAAAAAGGAGGTGAGTCCATCGGACTGCTTAAGTACCAAGCTCTTTCGGATCCAATCCTAGACATGCACACCGCCATTGCCACACTCTAACATCGCGTATATTTTTAGGTTACCATTGAAATTATGTCTATTTTAGAATAAAACGTATTTAAGTTTGTAAAACGTTATCATAGCAGAAGCCTTGTTTGTAATCGTGTTACTTCAAAATCAGTTTATGTTTTTGGAAAACGAACCCTAGATCTAGCCCATTTTGATAGTTAATATAATTTAAGGTCATCATGATAAGTTATAAATTGAAACCCAATTAAAAATAATCATAAGCGGCCTTATTACATAACAAAACCCAAATCATAAAAGTAAAGAAAATTGAAGTCCAAATCACCAGAAGAAATCCATATTGCAGAACGAGTGGCCACTCCAAATCCTTCGCAGCTCCAAGCCCACTATGGCTGGGGATTACCTGCATGGATGAAAATAGGGGATGAGTTTGGGGAAACTCAGTGTGTAAAATTAACCCAACCATAGACCATATCAGCTCAAACCACAGAAACAGAATAAATTAGCCTTAGCCCAGAACAGAATACAGAATTAAGCCCATAGGCCCATAACAGATCTGATTAGATATTTCATGTATATGCAAAACCCAACACATAACCAACACATACACCCCCTTACCAACCAGTCACCATGTGGGGAGACTACTCGACCCACCCAACCGCTACACGCCACAGAATTATGCAGCATGGCTGCCAGAACAGATAATGTGACAGAGTCACCAGATACAGATAATCGTGGCAGAGCCACCAGAATAGAAATATGTGGCAGAGCGACCAGATCAAATAATTGTGGCATAGCCACCAGGACGCTTCCCCCAAAAATATTACCCATGTTTCTATGCAACAAATATTCATTCATGGCATACATCATACAGATTTAAATCAACATGCTTTTCAGACAAAATTAACCCTAGGGGCATATTGGTCATTTACACCTAGGGGTATCATGGTAATTTTCCATACATAAGGGTATTGTAGTGATTTAGCTACTTTTAGGGTTTTCATGCATATCCTATACATTTACGTACTATCAGAATACTTACTGTACATACTTACCAAATTGAGCCCGTTGGCCCATGAACCTGATTTTTGGCCCATTAAGCCCACATTATCAAAATGTACGAAATCGCACGTACTATTGTTTATTACCTTCAGAATACCAAACATGCAAACCCAACTATCTTACGAGCATTCGCACACTCGCAAATTCCCAAAATACCAACTTTCCGAAATTTCGGCTTTTCAGCTTTTGCCGATCTAGTATATGAGAGGGTGTTAGTTACACACCTGTTTTGAGACGATTCGTTGTCGAGATCCATGCACGAACTGTCTACAATTAAATCACTAACATACTACTCTAGATATCGAATTAATACTGAGTAAATAGCCCCTTACCATATTCGGCCAAACATGCTTAGAACCTTCTTACTCTTACCTTTTTGCCGAACTATGTCTTAAGTCCAAAGATCTGATCGCTCCACTTGTCCAAGCCCTTGATCAGCAGCCTCTAAATCACACCATTTACCAAAGCAGAACAGTTATTACAACCCCTTAGGGCTACAAGTCCAAATCGACAGCCTCCCTAACATTTAGGGATTTTTGCCTTTCCTAAAATACGAAAGAAAGACTATGTTTTGAAACTACTTACCACCGATTCCTTCGAACAATGTTTCCAATTGATGCCTACTTAAATCCAATGCCGCTCTACCCTCAAACGATCACCAAAGTCAAGCCTTCAGTGTTTTCAATATTCGGCTAAGTCCCTATGAAAGTGGGGTTTTCGGCTTTTTTGCAACTGTGTAGAAAAAGATGAATTAATAGGGTTTTACTGTGGTCTTGTCGACAAAAACTTGAGGTTTAAAGGAGGAAAGAATCGGCCAAAGATGATAAGCAAAATAAGAGAATCTTGCTAGGAAAAATCGGCACAGAAGAAAGTGTAGCTTTCGAGTTTTCGGCTTTTTATGGCCAAATGCTATGAAGGTTTTGAAAGGTCTGAAGGGAAGGATGGAGATGAACAAGAGGTTAGAAGGGTTCAGCTATGAAGGAGAAAAGAGAATAAGAAAAAGGTTGATGAAGAGAGGGGAGAAAAATGAAGAGGGAAATGGTCAGCAAACGGCCCAACTTCCCCTTAATGCCGAATTTATACTGACCTTAACCCTAGCCGAATTTTGCCTCCCTAAAGCTCCCCTTGGCCGGGTAACTCTTGCTCCTCAAGAGTCCATTATTCGGCCAACACAGCTCTCCCTAATCTGCTCCTAAATTCTCTCCCTTATCCCCTCCTTACTCAATCTCCTAAGCAACTCCAACTTTTCCTAACAGTCTTTCACTTCAGTTCCACTACTTACCTTTTCCATTCATAAAAATTAATCCCTTATTTGCTGTCAATGTGACTTGAACCTGGGTCCTTCCAATCATCCACACGCCACTTATAGTATTCCCAGTGGCGTCACTTAGCCACTTTACCACATGCTTCCTTGTGATTTATTTTACGCAATTAATACCTAAAAACCCAATTAACCAGAACCCCTTTTTCTTATGGAATTAAAATTAAATAAAACTACCGGGTTTTACCTTAAGCTTGGGCCTTCTAGAGGCCCACTAACGTACTTAATCCTACGACAAACAAACAGGACACAGAATTTTTAAATTTTTCCAACATTTTTAAAATTCCCGAAAATTGGGGCGTTACATGGTGTATATGGTCATAAGTTGGTTTTGAATTATGTCTTTGATAAGTGACATATGAAATGTATATAATGCCTTATATGTTGGCTTGTTTTGGTATGTTTTCCATAATTTTCGATATAGCCAAATGGTTGTTCATTTGGTTAGTTATTAGTTGATGTATTAATGCTTAGAAGTTGGCATATTATGGTTTGACCTTGAGATGATATTATGGTGTGTTTTGTGACATGAAATAGATGATAGATGATGAATTAATGCATTTGGAACTTATGTAAGTTTTGATAACTTTGGTATGATGATTTGGTATATTTTGAATATGGAATTGAGTAGTTGGAATGTTTGAGGATAGATGGCATGATATGTGTATAAATTGGCATGTTTTGGCTGCTTATATAGGTGTTGAAATGGCACCAATTTGGTTACTTTGTATGCATGAGTAAAGGGAGGCAAATTGGCTTTACAAATGGCCTATTTTTGTCAACACGAGCAGAGACATGAGCGTGTGTATCAGCCGTGTGCGACACACAGTCATGCTGCAGGCCATTTGTCCCCTGGGGTACCTTTTTGAATTAAGGTAGTATACCCTACAAGTTTGACACGGTCTACACACACGGGTGTGTCTACTAGCCGTGTGTGACACACGGGCTGGCGCATGGGTGTGTGGCCAGCCATGTGACCCAAGTCAGTAACCCCTCAAGTTTTCCCACGGCCATGGCACACGAGCGTATCCTCAGCCGTGTGGTACGAGTCAGTATGTATGCCCTATTTTCACACGACCTATGACACGAGCTTGTTTGGTGGCCGTGCTAGACACAAGGTCTTTTCACACAGGCATGTGACCCTTAAATGTTTGAAAATTTTCTAAGTTCTCAAAGTTTGCAAATGTTATCGGTTTAGTCCCAAACCACTTCTGAGCATGTTTTAAGGTCTTGTAGAACCTTAAAAGGGACAATGTGAATGATTTGATTGGATTTTGATTATGAATGCCTAAATGTATGTGAATAATGTGTATTATTCGGTAATGCCTCGTAACCCTATTCCAGTGACGGATACGAGTTAGGGGTGTTACAAGAGAGTTGGCCAAATATTTTGATCCCTAAAATGGTGTTCTTAGCCTTCAAAATCGGTAGGAAAGAATATGAATGAAACAAAATAGATTTTGTTTTATTAATTTTAACCTTAATTTTACCAAATTACCAAAATAACCTTTAAAAACTTTAATTTCAATAAAATCAATCCATGAATGTTCCCTAACTATATGAATGGTCTAATTACCATTTAAGTCCTTTAAATTTAGAGGCTCATAGCTATTTGATACCTTTAGATGCTAGAACTCTACTTTTGCACCTTTTACAATTTAGTCCTCTTCACCAAATTAAGCATGCAAACGACAAAATTTCTTAACAAATTTTTTATACAACACTGTTAACATACTGTAAAAATTAAAATAATAATAAAATAAATATTTTCATGTCGAATTTGTGGTCCCAAAACCACTATTTTAATTTCGCTAAAAACGAGCTATTACATATAGTTTTGTCTTTCTTTTTCACAAATAACATTTACACACTCCAAGATGACATGCTTGATTGAATAAATTTCATACCTAATAATTATTGTAACTATACTTTCAATTCTTTCAATTCTGTCTATACTACTCTATATGGTGCAATCAAGATTAGAGCAGTTATGGGTGTCACTTCAATAACAATTTTGACTTCTATCATTCTGGTGGTAAACCTATCAATCCTTCGGGAAATACATTAGTGCAGCCGTTAATTGTCATAACTTGTTCCATATTTGTTCTCAATACTCTAGCATCTAAAATGTAGTCAAATACACTTTACAACCTTTTTTATCAGTACTTGGTAAAATATCGGTAATACATATTGAGAAAACAATCAAGTCTGCCTATCTCAACATTAACCAATTCACCATTCTGATGTCTCAACACAATTCATTTCTATCAGGATAATGTCAGGTGTTGCAACCTCTTCTCTACCGCATATAATATAATGTAACACCCCATTCCCAGTTCGATTGCCAAACCCTAGCTTTGGAATGCCACATTGAGCACCTAAATGGCTCTCCATTAGTTCCCAACCTAACCTCCAAAACACCTACAAGTTATAACATAAAATATGCTTAAGTATGTACTTAAGTTATTATGGTGCAGTGGAATGTCATGTGAGTACTTACAACAAAATTGTATTTACCAACTGGCACATAGTTAAGGGTTCGCATACTTATGGGGTTTCTCATACATAATAAGCTAAGGATACACATATATACATGTGAGTAAAATATGCGCAATTTAAGGCAACTCAAACTTGCAAACTCACTTCACAGGCTTTAGGGTACGCAGCGATAAAGACATGCAGACCTACTTTGCTAAAATAAACTTAACATCTTTCCTTGTAAACATATAATAATATATTGTAAGGAACTAATAGCATGCAAACTTTAAGTTTTTTCAAAACAATGCACTTCGAGGAGCACAATAGTTTGTCTATCTAACATAGGGGTTCGGATCACAGCATAGCTCCCAAATTCAAAGTCTTTTAATGGATAAGTTATTTAAATAGGGTAGGTCTTGCGAGCTACCTCTTAAGAGCTAAGGTTATGCGAACATGATTCACAAGGTTTTTGTATCTCAAAACCTTTATGAGTTTGAAGATAGAGGTTAACCAACCACTAGGGTTTGCACTTTAGTAAAGTTCAACCTCTGCCACTTCACAGCAATCTTGGCAAATTTTGTAAGTTTATCTATTTTAATACATTCTTGTTATTGCTTTTTGCATACTCAAGGTTTAGAAATGAGTTCTTAGTTGTGTACTCATCAATTAAGGAAACATCAATCAGACCTGGATTAAAATCTTATATTTTGAAATACAAAGGTGTTTATAAAGTAATATTTATTCGCAGATAAAATATGAATACAAACATAAGAAAACCTAAAGAAATAACTAAGTCCTAAGACGAGCTGTGAAGTCATCAAATAGATATATCTAAGCCCAAATAGAAACCCACATTGCCTTGAATCCAGGGTTTGCTTGTTCTACCTTTTCAAAATTTTGCTTCTTGGAACACTCGCCTTATCACAGCTTACCCTACAATCTAGTTATTTGTAATGTTTAGAAAGGAGTGTGTGAGTTCTTGCGAACTCAATGAATATGTAAGATAAAATACCACAACGCACGCTCAAAACATAAGTTAAATAGAAGCATAGGCATTTCTTCTGAACTACAAATAGAAGCATAAGTTAAATAGAAACACAATCTTATTCACTTGTTTGTTCCTGTTGCATAAGCGAATCTCCTTATAACGTCTTAGAATAGCTCAATGAGCCCTTAACATGTCCCATAAGATAGCACAAGGCTAAATACTCTCTAACCTCTCTAACATGTCCTAGGGCTTCAATGCCCAAAACATAAAACATAAAGGTGAGTACTCACAATCCCATGTCATGCCATTATATCCAACATATTTAGAAGGTTATCTTGTCAAAACATTTTCTTAACATAAAGCTCACAAATCACAAGGAGCTCGCAGAATATAAAATCATATAGAATTTGACATATAGAGTTCGCATATCATTGTTAAAAAACACATATTTAAATACATTCATTAAATAAAGTTATAGAAAAGACTTACTCTCGAAACATAGGTTAAAACCCTAAGGTCCTGAATAACATTATGGTTCACACATATGAGTGGCGATCCCTGAACACTCACAAATTGTTTTGAAACTTAGGAAATCTTCACTTTTCCCTTGTCTTTGTCCATAGATGTGTTACACCTAGCCTTGGCAGGTCCTGAGTTTGGCGAGTAAATGGAAAGAAATCTGAGTGGTTCAGTCCTATCCACCCAATTGATGCTCTTGGCGTATACATCAAGCGCATAGTTGATGTTAGAGTATCAGGTAAGGATTATTCTCTGAATGTGTGGAGACGTAAAGAAGACGAGAATGGTAAGAGTGTTGGATGGTTTTTGGGTAAAATGGGTATGGACAAAGGTATAGTACACTAAGTTTGTTTAGTTACTATTATAGTTAAGTTCTAACGAGATAGTCAGGAATGAACGAACGGATGGATCAGATAGATAGACAAATATAGTGGATTCCCGTATATGTTTCTCTACAACTGTGAACACTAATAAAGGAAGTCTTAAAAGTTTATGGCACGTGTCAAGTTCCACTATGAGAACATGGGTTATATATATATTCTGATATGGACTTGAAAAGAAAGATAACTATCTTCTTTCTTCCAATTAAAACACTGTTATTCAATTACCTTGGAGCTGAGCATAAATATTTCTTGTTAAGATGAAACAAAGGATCTGAGTTCATGCAGATGGTTGTTTAACATATTGGGTAAGTATTATGGTCTTGAATGTTGACTCCTAAAAAGGTAACTCTATTTTTATATGCGTGAACAGTAAGATGAAAAAGTAAGGCTCTGCATGAGGGTTCTCTGAGCTTGAGATGATGGTAAAGACTATATGAATAGGTTGTGATGGTGTTCCTATGTCTTATAAATAGAGGTTACTGAAGTTTCTTAATGAATGTTTGAACTGGAGAAAAAGGTATTGTTCATAAGAACTAGGTGTGTCTCTAAGCTAGCTATTGTATGAATATTGTTCATATGAAATATTTTTGTAGAAATTGATTGAATAATGAAACCAAAGCTACAAAAGTATAGTATGATGGTTATGTAATTGTACGAGTGATTTTCGAAAATAGAATGCGTGTTATGGTATGGGATCTGAGAAGTTTAGGTTCAGTCATATATGTGTCCAGATATATGCTATAGGGTATGATCTGTTAAAAGTAAGTTGTAGTTATAGATGAATATGGTTTGTGTTAGTGCATGAATGGTTTGTCCAATGAGTCTATGTCTATTCATCACGGTAGAGTCAAAAAGGTCTGTTGCGACTAAAAACTCGATCCCTTATATGAATCTCTAAAGGAAAAAACCCATGGCCATGGAACATTTCAAAAGGAACTAATGGACGGTGATTACCCAATGGGGTTCTCTGAATGTCCTAAGACGATGATGATCAAACCTCACATAATGTGAGTTTAGGAAAATCCATATCGTAAACATGTCAAGAAAGAAAAGTCTTTGTGGCGTAAAATGAAAGAAAAGCCTTTGTGGCTTAATATCAAAAAAAAGCCTTTGAGGAAAAAGTTGAATGGATAGTCTTAGTGGCATGAACTGTTAGGAATATATGATCAGCTATGGATCTAAATGTTTCTCTTGATGGTAGGGTATGAGTAATTTTTAATAGTTCGATAACAAGTGTGACTGAGAAAAGTCATTGATGTTCTATGGAATGAGAGTTGAATAAAGTATTAAGTGTTCTCCTTGAAAAAAAAGATTTTTATCTGTATGTCATGAAGGGTTTCTGTTACAATGATCTGAAAGTATGAAAAGTAAAAGGGATAGTATCTTCTTCAAAAGTTACTCTAAATCTGAATCGGTGCTAAAATGAGTTATAAGATTCTAATATAGCATAATATGAAGTCCATCTGGATGTTATTCGTAGTGAATTATAAGTACAGGTGATCTACCACAAATTGATGTGGCAAATTAGGCTTTTTAGATACACTTAATGAGTTTTCTCGAGCAAAATAGACATTTTAGCATAGTTTTTTATTATTTTCATTATTTTCATATTTCGGGTAATAAGTAAAAATGTCTTGTTGTTGTCTGTTTTTTATCCAAACTGGCTGCTAGTGCCATTTGGAGGTCTAACGTGTGTTTGAGTGCTGTAGGAATGTGTTGGAGGTCGAAAATGAGCAAGAACGGCACCTAGGGAAAGGGTATCTTGATATCCAACCCTTGGGCTCACGATACCTCTGAAAGTGGAGAGGATTGTAACGTGTAGGTTTGTGCAAGTGTACACAGTCGTTATCAAGTAATAAGTAAGTAAAAGAGTTATCGTCTCCACAAGGACTGTAAATGTTAATCAATTAATTGTAAAATTAGAGTTAACAATCTAGTGATAAAAACATAATATTGTTTAGTGGTGTGATGTAAAATTAAATTACTAAATGTAAGATGATCCCTAATGCAAGTTTAATCTAAATGTATAGTGTGAAGTGAAATGTACGAAATGAGTTTAGCAACAAAAAAACAAAATTCAACAATCAATAACATGAATATGATACGATAAGGAAATCATTCAACTTAATTCATTTTTCTCATTCTTAATAGTGTTTGGAGAATATTCTACGGAAACTCAATCTTTCAAGAGTTTTGAAACCAAATAAGTCATTTCGGAATCTTTTACTTAGTAAAACATGCATTTTATTGATCATATTAAACTAAGGGTGTAACAACCTATTTTTAGTGAAATTGGAACAGTGGTTTTGGGACCACAAATTAGAGGTTGAAACATTTATTTTATTATTATTATAATGTCTATAGCATGTGAGTAGTCTAGTATAAAAATTTCGTTAAGAAATTTTGACATTTGCATGCTTAATCAAGTAAAAAGGACTAAATTGAAAAAGGTGCAAAATTAGAGTTCTATAAGTTAAAGGTACTAAATAGCTATGAAATTAAATAGTTAAGGGATTTATGTGGTAATTAGACCACTAGTATTATTAGTGGACAAATATGGACATCAAAGTTTATTCATAAGGTTAATTAAGTAATTTGATAAATAAATAAAGTAAAATAATGTAAAAGATGTTGTCATCTTCTTAATTAAGATTTCACCACCGAAAATTAGGGTAGAAAGAAGCCATAGCTAAGCTTGAAGGTTCGGTCAATATTCATTGTGCATGTAAGTGCAATTTTGCTCGGTTTTTAATGATTTCTATGTTTTTGAAGCCGTTGTAGCTTAATCTAGCTAGCCCAGAGACTAATTTGCAAAATTGTTAAGAGTCTAAGGTTTTACCATTAATGAATGTGTATGTGTCTTGTTGTTTGATGGAAGAAAATGAATCTTTGTTGATAAATAAACAAGTTTTGTAAAGTGATTTTGGTTGAAAATGTCAAATAGGGATTAAATTGAGAAATGTAAAATTTATGTCGTAAATGTGTGAAATAATGAAAAATATGGGCTGCTATCAGCTTGTATAAAATTCGGCTAGCATGGGTGTGGATTAAATAGCATGAATTTGCATTTTTATGAGATAGGGATAAAAGTGTATTTTGGGGTAAAAGTGTAAATTTGCAAAAAAAATGTATTATGGGCTGAATTGTATAGAATGAATATTAAATGGATTGAATTTGATTATTTAGATCAAGTTAGGCCTCGTATGGATCTAGATCGAGGGAAAATAAAGTATCGAACTAGTCGATCTTATTTCGTCATTTTTGTGCTCGAGGTAAGTTCGTATGTTTAATAAGCATTAAATTATATGTGTTTGATTGCTTAAATTGTTATAATTGAGATGATACGATACCTCAAAAATTATCGACACGTTATTGGAATGTATAAATCCCAGTTGAACCTTAGGAATAGGGCGGATACAATTGACATGTCATTAGGGGTTATCGTGTTCTGGGTGTTGGTTCTGTACATTCTACCGGTGGCTGAGTTTTTTGACATGTGTTGTAGTTACTCGTCAAATTGTGTGAGCGTGCGTAACTACGTCTTGACTATCAGCTTGTGTGAGCAGACCCAGTGATAACTCGAGAGTGAGCATTTATATGAGATATGAGATAGAGATGGTTTCGACCATGTATTTGGCACTTAGTGTGCGAGATTTCTGAGTATCCGATAGTATTCCAAATGGTTCAACAGGTATATTGATGGTATGAAAGAATAAGAGATCGATATGTATCATTACAGGTATGTATGTGAATCATAAAAGCATTGAAGCTATGAAATTTGTAAATTTTATGTTTAACCTTATGGATGAATATTTGTTAGGTTTGTGGATTGAATTGAGTTACATTATGCAATGTTTAATCACTTAAATTATGATTATATAGTAAGTTGCATTTATTAGCCATACGAGCGTACTAAGCTTAATAGCTTACTTTGTTTACTTTTCCGTGCTTTATAGTAATTTCAAAGCTTGCTCGAATTGGAAGTTGCCAGAGATCTCATCACACTATCCAGCTGTTGTTTTGGTACATTTGAACTTTGTGTATTTTGGTTATATGGCATGTATAGGTCTTTTGGCTAAGGTAGCCTTTATGTCTTGATGAATTTTGGTCATTTGAATTGGCTTGTAATTAGTCATTTAATATGACTTGTTTTGGCATATGTTGGTATATGTATACCTATATGTGGTTATTCTCATTTTGTACGTATTTTGATTGCCATGGAAATACCTTAATTGTGTATTGGTATTTTGAGTACAAAATGATTGAATTTGAGAATGTGTTATACATGTTGAATTAGGCACAAAGTCTAATAAGTGAGTTTGATCATTTAGGTATACTTTGGAGCATATCGGTATGTTTTTGAAAGGTTAATTGTGATGCTTATGAGCCTTATGGTTGTTGGTATTTATATTACATGATTTGGACTTGGTTGAGATTGGTTTGAATGCCTATTGCTGATTTCGTCATATGTTATTTGATGGGTTTAGGATGTTGCAAATTTGGTAGAAAATGGCTTGGAAAATAACCTATTTTTTTCCACACAGGTAGAGATACGGGAGTGTGCCTCAGTCGTGTGTGACACATGGCCAGGTGACACAGCTGTGTGTCCCTTGATATTTATTTAGAAACAAGTCAGTAGCTTCACATGGTCTAGAATGCGGGCGTGTGAGGCCATTTCAAAAGGGTACATGGGCTAGTCACACGAGTGTGTGGTTGGCCGTGTGACCTAAGACAGAGAGTTACATGAGGTTGGACACGGGTTGGGACACGGCCATGTGATCTCTTTTCGAATGTCCACACGGCTTGTGACAGAGGTATGTCTTTTGGCTGTGTGTCTGACTACACGGGTGGGTGTCTTTTGCACTTTCAAAATTTTCTATGTTTTTCTAAAAATTTATTAAGTATTTGATTTAGTCTCGAACCACTTCTAATGCTTGTTTTAGGCCTCGAGGGCTCATATTAGGGACTATATGGTTGTATTTGAATGACTTTTGTTTGGATTTGAGAATTGAATGTGAAATGTATAAGTGTTTTAGAAATTAGTTTGGTAATGCTCCGTAACCCTATTCTGGCAACGGATCGGGTTAGGGGTGTTACATAGGGTTTCTTCAAATTTATGTGAAGTAACAGGGATGGGTTAGGTTTGAAACAATTTAATCACATAAACCTAAAAACTATGCAAGATAATAGAGCTCGTTAAAGTTATTATGAACCTTTGATTTAGTCGGGCTAGGATCAAAATTAAGCATGCAACTTTCAACTATTGTATCCATTAGCCATCGTCTAGTTAGGATCGCTCAGCTAATTCTAATGCATCCAATCACGTATGAATGAAACAAATACTTGAGTTTAATTGAAAACATGATCGACTAAGGCACAAACACTATAAACATGATTTAAACAAACTTCATTGAATTAATACAATCATCCTTGCTAAATAGATTTAAGCTGCCATTGTTGATGACAAGATAGCAAAACACATTGCGAACATGATTAAAGTTAAAGTATGAAAGAATAAACTCTATCAAATTAGTAGTTTCGCAAACTCTGATTGAAGATGTTTTCGTCCGATCTTCATGCTGCTCCTTTGCTAATGGGTCCTCAAGGTGGCTGGCAAAGAGATGATCTTATCAAGGTTTTTCTGGCTAAGAAAAGAAAGAACTATAGGATGCTAAGCACGGGAACAAATAGAGGAAATTGGAGAATGGAAGAATGATATGAAATGAGATATGAGGGGTTGAGTAAAGGATGAGAGATATGTGAGATGGGAGTAGGTATTTATACTTGAGGTTGGTAGGAGAGTTCACTAAAAATAGTGAAAAATATCCCCCCATTTACTCATTTACTTGGATGGCCGTAAATTGTGGAAAGGGATGGATGTCAGTTGCTTGATTCAAGCATGAAATCATGCTAGAATCAAGCAAGGGTTGGATGGTTTCAAGAGAAAACTTCATGGGCTCTTTTATGATTTAATTTCAATTGTAGGGATTTCCAATAAATATCCTAAAATTGATTTTTGGGCAGCCAATATGCTTCTTTCAAATTGGGTTTGTCTTCCCCTTGTTTGCACGGTTTTGTGACCCAATAACTAATCAGACTTGTCCACTATGTAACATCATTTTCGACTGGGTCAAAGTAACATCTCCATGACCCAATTTTCAAGGTTTTTCCATCTAAGTAGAGTAGAATTTCTCATGCCTGCAACATCCCAAACCTGGCCCAGACGTTATGGCCAGATTTGACGTGTCACATGGACTTACGACTTAATATGCATTCGTTGGTTTAAGTGATTGGGGTGGTCTTTGTAAAAACAGCGGTTGAATGAAAATCCGGTTTATCAATCTTTAGGCTATCCATTTGTTGTGCTTGTTGAGTCTTGGAAAACATTCATTAATTTTGAAAACTCGCATAGCCTAACACTAGCAGTTTCAACATAGTATAAATATAATCAGAAAATAAAACCATAGCGGAAAAAGAAATTTAAATAGCGGCCTTATTACAACTTAAAACCCAAAATTTAATCAAAATATAAAATAATAAAAATAAACTAACTTAGAAAAACCAACTTTGCAGATGATGTGGCCACTCCGAATCCCTCACAACTCCAAGCCCACTATGGTTGGGGATTTCGTGCAGAGATGAAAATAAAGGGTGAGTTTGGTAAACTCAATGTGTAACATAACCCAACCACAGCCCAAAACAGATCAAACCTTAGAGTCAGACTTATCTGGGCCTTGGCCCAGTACAGAAATCAGAATGAAACCCATAGGCCCATAGTAGATACAGAACAAATATATCATGAATTTAGAAATTCCAACCCAGAGCCATCCATAACACCCTCGTACCAGCCTTACACCATGTGGGGAGACTACTCGACCCACCAACCGCTACACACCACAGAAATTGCAGCGAGGCTGCCAGATATTGTGACGAAGTCACCAGATACAGATATTGTGGCTAGGCCACTAGAACAGATATATATATGTGGCGAAGCCACCAGATTGCAGCGAGGCTGCCAGATATTGTGACGAAGTCACCAGAACAGATATATGTGGCTAGGCCACCAATGTAACACCCCGTACCTGAGTCCGTCGCCGGAGTCGGACACGAGGGGGTTTGCAGACTTATCTCACTTCTTTGCACAATCCATTTTAAAAATTTCCAGGCAGTTGGCTAACTGCGTCACTGTCACCTTAAAAATAATATCTTGAGTTTCACAACTCAAAAATCAGTTTCGTAAATTTTCCCTGAAACTAGACTCATATTCCCATCTACATATTTTTTCTAGAATTTTTGGTCGGGCCAATTAGTACAGTTTATTAGTCAAAGTCTCCCATGTTACAGGGATCGACTACACTGACCTTTGCGCATTACGACTTGGATATCTCCCTTCACAGAGCTTCAATACTGATTCCGTTTGTTTCTATAGAAACTAGACTCAGAGAGGAATCTATACATATATGGCATGACTCCTAATTATCTCTGGTTAATTTATAATGAATTTCCAAAGTCGGAACAGGAAATCCAGAAACCGTTCTGGCCCTGTCTCACGAGAACCTGAATATCTCTTAACATACTATCCACATGATCGTTTCGTTACTTTCCTGTGAAAATAGATTCATCAAGGTTAGTTTACATAATTTATTCACTATTTAATTCCATTCCTACTATTTTTAGTGATTTTCTAAATCTACATCACTGCTGCTGTCAGCATCTGCCTTTAAGGTAGACGTTACCTATTTCATAGTTTCCATGATTCAACTAGCCCTTTTAGCATAAATAGCACAAATTATGATAGTGATTAACCATTCCCATGGCCAATCCTTGTTAAGCATATCCACACCTCTCAATAACCATATCCATACCAAATGATTTTAACGTTATGCTCAAACATATATAAGCCATTTTCGCATGGCTATCCAAAATTATACAAATCCAAAGGGTCCATGACCCACAACAAAAGGGGTAGTCCTATACATGCCATTTCGAAGTTCAACCAAAATTGTACCAAAAAGGGGGGCTTTGATAATGTGGGCAACTTCGACTTCAAAATCCCGAGTCCGATAGCTGGAGAACCAAAATCTATAAAACAGAGGATCAAAGAAACAGAGTAAGCAATTTATGCTTAGTAAGTTTTGAGCAAGGAATTCCAGCACAACAAGAGTATAGAATTCATATAGCTAAACGGATAATTTCATATGCACAAATTTTCGATATCATACTTGCTTCACATTACCAACCCTTATGTACATACACAAAAGATCAACTTAGCCAAAGGCCGGTAGCTCGTTTATCAACTAAGCGAATACTTATTTGTAAGGGCTCAACTAAATTCAAGCACATACGAAACATACCTCAATGTTGGGATGTTTCTAGAGTATTTACTAAAATTTTTACAGCAAGATCGTTCATTCCCAAATCACGTACCTTCAGAATTTAACCGGATATAGCTACTCGTTCAAATGCCTTCGGGACATAGCCCGGTTATAGTAACTCGCACAATTGCCTTCGGGACTTAACCCGGATTTAGTAACTCGCACAAATGCCTTCGGGCTTAGCCCGGAATTAGTATCTCGCACAAATGCCTTTGGATCTTAGTCCGGATATGGTCACTTAGCACAAAGCCTTCGGGACTTAGCCCGAATATCATTCAAATAACCATGCACATTTAACAGTAAATCATGGCACATTCGTATTTCATTTTCGTTAACAAAACTCAAACACAAGACACTTATCATTCTTGCAATTTCGGCTCAATAGCCACACACAAAGAGCATGATTTTGATTTGATTAAAACATGGTCTAATCAAATCATAATTTAAGCTCTATTACTCAAGAACTTACCTCGGATGTTGTCGAACGATTCCGATAGCTATTCGACCACTTTTTCCTTCCCTTTATCGGATTTAGTTCCCCTTTGCTCTTGAGCTTAATTAAACAAATAAATTGATTTAATCATTTGAGCATCGAAAAGAGGAACACAAGGCACTTAGCCCATATTTATACATTAGACATTAAAGTCACATATGTACGGAATCATGAATCAAACTCAACATTTTAGCTAATTTTCCCCCCTTGGCCGAATTTTCTGAGCCAAGACAAAAACATCAATATGCTTGCCTCTAACCGAATACATGCAACACCAATCTCCTTCCCATGGCCGAATATGCATGTCTATGTTGGGGCCAATTGCAACACTTAATACATTCTACAAGTATGGTCACTTGTATTGACTAAACACCATTTTGTTTCAAGTTCAAAACTTGGCTAATACACACATATATACACTAGTAAAGCATCCTCTCCCTTTCCATCAATTTAACACATGCATTACTCATTAATATACAAAAATTATATTCGGCCTTAGCACACAACTTGCTAGCCGATTCTTCTCCATCTAGCAACCAATGCACATATGTGCTCACTCAAAAATGCTAAAAAGAAGATTCAAGAATCATCAATCCACCATCACATGCATCATTAACAAGCTTCATATTTAGCATGCAATGGCATTAACACAAAATCCACCTAGGCCGAATATCATCCCCATGACATAGCAAAGATTTGAACCATGGGCTAATTAGAACTCAAGCTAGCAACTAAAAATATGCATGAATCTCATGGCACAACCTCAAACATACCTTGATCTAGATACAAGTATGGCCAAACCTCCTCCTAATCCTCTTCCAAACCAAACATGAAACAAGAACTCCTTTCCTCCTTCCTTAGACTTTTCGGCCAAATGAAGATGAAAAAGGATGAACAAAATTTTCTCTTTTCTTTTCTTTAACACACGGCAATGGGGGGGGAGAAACAACCATACACTTTTTTTTTTGTTTTCATCATATTCCCTTTCATTATTTAATTACCATGCTCATTATTTTATTTTTTTCCACCCATGATGCACCAACACAACATGTCTATGACATGTCTTGCCCATCACACTTGGTCTACCATGCTTGTCATGGCCGGCCACTACTAATAGAGGGGGAAAATTGACATGCAAGTCCCCCTTTTTTCCACATGCACTAATAGGTCCTTATGTTTTGATCTATCACATTTCAAAAATGTCGCACATAAGTCCTATTGACTAAATTCACATGCAATCGACTAAATCGAAGCTTGAAATTTTCACACATTCATAATTACATATTCTAGACAATAAATATCACATTCAAACATTTCGGTGACTCGGTTTAGCGGTCCCGAAACCACTTCCCGACTAGGGTCAATTTTGGACTGTCACAACCAAATTGTAGCGAGGCTGCCAGAACGCTTCCTCCATCAATATAAACCCATGTCCCATGCAACAGAAATAATATGTCATGGCATACGTATACAGAAACAGAACATTATGCTTTTCAGAAAAAAATATAACCCCAGGGGTAAAATCGTAATTTTGCATGCATAAGGGTATTTCAGTAATTATTACCTATTGCTAAGGTTTCATGCTCATTCTAACATTTACCAAGTAATCAGAAGTACTTACCTCGTCTTTTTATCAAAGTGGGCCAGTTGGCCAATTGGCCCGTTTTTGGCCCATTAAGCCCAAAAATACCGTTGTGCACGAAAATGCACACTCTGCACTGTAATCATCCAAATGCACCATATTCACTAACAACTGTCTTACGAGCACTCGCATGCTCGCGAGTTCACAAAATACCAACGTTTCGGTATTTCGGCTTTTACCGATTCAGTCTAAGGGAGGGTGTCGTTTACACACCTAGTTGATGACGATTGATGATGATGTCTCCCACGCGATAATCCTAAAATCGATCACTAACACATTAGACTTACGAATTAACGATAACTAACATAAATCCACGTCAACTAACCCAATCATCACACAAGTTAGTCATTTACGCACGAGGGCAAAATAGTCATTTTACCCTCTAGGGGTAAATCGGTAGTCCTACCCTACAGAGGTATTTTAGTAAATCTACCCTACAAGGGTATTTCGGTAATTCTACCTTACAGGGGTATTTCAGTAATTCTACCCAACAAGGGTATTTCGGTAATTCTACCTTACAGGGGTATTTCATTAATTCTACCCTACAGGGGTATTTCAGTAATTTTACAATCGATGGTATTTTGGTAATTTTACAAATCAAGGATATTTGGGTGATTTTATAAACCGGGGGTACTTTGGTAATTTTACAACTGGGGGTATTTCAGTAATTTGGTAAACTAAAGTATTCTAAATAGGGATAACAATACGAATGACCCTAAAGCCCTTCTCGGCCCAAATGGGCTCACACGTTCGTGTGGCCCTTTTAGCCCAAATCTAGCCACAGATATGAGATTCACCTAGCCTAGTCCAATATTTACTACACAATCAAACAACTTATCCAATTGGGCCCGTAGGCCCATTTGGCCCACATGGCCCCTTTTGTCCCATCGCGGCCCGAAGTAGCCATCCTACCGCTAGAGTTGTGAGAAATACACACCTGTTAGGAGACTGCAGTTAATCAGCACTCCAAACACTCTTAGCTGACGCCCAACCCAAACGAATACGTCACAAAGCGAAAGGGATCAGCCAAGAAGGGTATGCCTACTCTCCTCATGGTTTGCTCTATTTAAAGCCAACTCTCCATCTACTCTTATGTTAGCTTCCCGATGTGGGATCCCTCCATCACCAGAGTTTAAAACCAACACCAACTCTTGCCGTCCCAACATAGCAAAATAATCAACCTTTGCGTGCCAAGGGATTCGAACCAAAGTCCTCTTACATGCCAACTCACGCCACCACCACTAGGCCATCAACTCATTTGTGTCATAAACCCAACACATTAAACTTTAAAGTGCACCTACTTGCTTCCAGATTTACTGAAAAGAAAAACCAAAATATATTGCAAGAGCCAAGACTTGAACCTTGGACCCCTTGCTTCCTCTATGGCGTCACTTCCTTGTCCCTAAGTGGCACCATCTTTGCCACTACACCACACACCTTTTTGTGTCATCTTTTACCCCTTTACTCTTAAAAGCCCAAATGCCAATTGCATCACCTGTTCATGAAATTAAAATTTCGAAGACTACCACGGATTTAACTTAAGTTTGGGCCTTCCAAAGGCCCACTAACCTACTAAAATATAAATTTTAACCAACCAGAACACACACAAATTTTAAAAATCACAAAAACACAGAAAACCCGAAAATTGGGGCGTTATAATGTCCATGCAAGAATTATAATAAGCTTCATATTATATCAACTTCATGGTCTCCCTACATACTAAAATATAACACATTAGTAAAAAGCATGAAATAATTTAATTTATGCACAAAATTAATATAATAAAGCACATATTTGTATTTTTTTATAAATTAATGCCCATCGTCAAAATATAAACAAAATTCACCTAATTAATTAACAAATACTCGGAATTAATATTATTTTTAAGTTAAAAGGTATTATAAACTGCTAAAAAAACTATATAAATTAGAGTTTACACACCCCAAAACTTAATCCATTACTCGTCCCGAGTAATGTTTCATGTAAAACACAACTTTTGCTAAGGAAAATTTTGCAATAAGTTTAAGCAGCATCAATCTTTGCATATAACCATGCATCAACAAAATCCTGCTCACAAACTCTTTTTATTGATAACTCACTCATTTGCAAACATTATTTCAAAATTTTATTCTAATTGAGGAAAAATGCTAGCATAAGTCATAGAGTGCATGCTTTTTAAGATCATACATAACATTCACCATTCGATTAAAGTTTCCTTATCAATCAAGCAAAGCAATCACAAGGTCTAATTAATGGTCCTTATATGTTGAACTTGACAATTCCTCTCCACTAGTGTAGTTGACATAATCATCCAAATCAATAGGTCTTTTATAAGGTTGTAATAGGCTAGGCTTAAGGTAGGGATAAAGAGAACAAAATTTTTAGGTTTAGTAATCTAAACCCTAACTTTTCCTTGGATCTTTTCAATGTACATTCTTCCTACTAATGGGTTTTTTACCCCCCAAACTTAATTTTGAAGCATATGCCCTATATTTATCAATACTTAGATTATTTATTTTTGCTCTTTTTGCTTGACATTTGAATAATGCTTTTTTTTAACATACGAATAAAATGTACATCTTTTTGAATTTTTCCTCGATCTTTGCTCACCAAGACAAGTATAGTTAAGATAGGTGCAAAATTAAGAAAAAATTTTAAAAAGATGGTAGCACGACTTATAATGTAGGTAAATAAAAATAAAATAGGATTTAAGGCTCAAAATTAAAGTTTCAAGGGTCAAATTCATATGGTAAGCTTGAAAGGCTCAAACGATCCAACAAAAATGTGCCTAAATCATGTTTAGATTCTTATGCCTCCTAGGATTTCGCCTTAAGAAAGTTACTAAGTCAATTCTAAGGACTTAAACCTTCATGCACGTCTATTTCAAAAGAAGTTCAATTTTCATGGAAAAAGACTACATTAGACCTAAGAACATACAAGCATTCCATAACTCAGGATAGCATAAAAACTCAAATAAAATAAGAAATCATACTTGCATTTGAGTTAACTTATGAAAAAAAAATTTCTTTGACATCATTTTCTTTCAACATACTCATGTGAAAGCATTGAAACATACTTTAAAATTCATGCTAATATTGCCTTACCCCTTTTAAAAAGAAGTGATGTCCTTATTGCGTAAGTAAAGTAATGAATGAGAACTGAACACTAGGTAAGATAGCAAGAAAGAGAGGTGAGTCATGAAGACTACTTAAGAACCAAGTCTTTCTCAACAATCAACTCCTAGAAATATTCATTAACTTTACCACATTTCTTTGTTTTTTTATTAGAGAAGAGGCATTAACCTTATTTTATTCATGTTTGCAATTTTATTATAAATGCCCAAAAACAAATAAATTTTAAGAAAAAAGAAATTTCCCCCATTTTTTTTCGTGTCATCCTGTATGTCTTTTCCCTTTTCATTTATTTGTTGCACTTGATCCCACAATCTCCTCTTACCATGTTTTAAAGATATGATATGGGAACCTAGGAACAAAAGTGTTAAAGATATTCTTAAATTTATTTCGTATGGAATCATCTCTAATTTTTACATATCTCCAGTAAGCTTGTTGTTGGTTGTTCATGAATTTCCACATATCCATTATAGCTAAAAATTCCAATTTATTCATAGCATCTATCGAGGTGGGTATTGGAATATTCAATTCAGGATTAACACTTGGCTCAACTGGTTTAGCAACATTTGGTTCCACCCTCAGTTTAGGGCTGTTTGGTTCCTCTTCAGTTTATGCTTCTTCTATGTTATTTATTGAGTCAGCTTTAGGTTCAGATTTGGATGATGACTCATCAGATTCTAGTTTGTTCGGCTCATTTGGCTCAACTTTTTTCAATAGTTCAACATTCTTCACTAAACTTTCAAGGCCATGCCTTGTTATGGAACCTTGAACATAATGATCATTCAGGTTTGCCTTCGATCTTACTTGGGCCTTTAAGCAAAGTGAAGTAATCAATGATGAGAAGTATGCACTTCCTGACTTTTTTTGAGCACAATCCTGGATCTCTTTAAGAATAATTCTCCCAACATTAATAGACCTTTCTGTTATAATCGCATGCAAAAAAGCATTCGTTCCATCGAGATCGTGGAATTATGTAAGATAAGCATGAAGCTATATTGAATACAATAGAACCATACCTTGGCCACTGAATTTAAATATTCCTTTTGGCAAGAATGACTACTATATTTTCTTATAGTCCATCAGGATCCTAGATTTGTAACAACATTAAGAACTTGTTGAAGAAAATCCCAGTTGATATTTGTCATCATTGTAGAGTACGCATCTTCTTCAACATCAAGTAAGTTAAACAAATCATTATTGGACTTAGAAGTAAGGGGTACCTTCTTCGTACAAACAAGAACTTCATTAGCATCTGGCATGGTCAAGTTGGCATAGAACCCTCGTACTAAGTCTTTTGTAGCATCCCAAAAATCAGGGGTTAGTAGAATCGGGTTTGTGAATAAAGAGAGAGTGATCATGCCTTTAATTTTTTAAATTATCTATGCATTTTTAGGTAAATGAGGTATTGGTTTGTTGGTTAAGTGTTAGTGTAACATTTCTTGAAACCCAAGTTCAAATCCCTTCTCTCCCATCAGTTTTATTATTTTGCAAATATTGTCTTAAACCCTAGTATGTGACATGCCTTGTTTTTTAAAATAATATTTCAAATTATATCAAGAATGAGTTTTTGGTTTGATTGTAGCACCTCTTAACCCGTATCTGTCGCCGGAATAGGGTTACAAAGCATTATCAAAACTTTTAGAACATTTACAAATAAATCACGTAAATTACTATTCAATAACTGAGAATATTCAAAACGTCCCTTAAATGGACCCTCGAGGCCCAATATGAGCACTAGAATCAAGTCGGGACTTAATCAGAAACTCTAAGAATTTTCGCGACATTTCAAAAGTTTTCTAAGTTACAGGGCTCACACGCCCGTGTGACCCTGTGTAACAATCTGATTTAGACCCTAGTCAGAATGGTGGTTTCGGGACCACAAATCTGAGTCTGAAAAAATTTAAATATTATTTTCCGTGTTTACAGTATGTGGTTAAGCATGTGTGAAAGTTCCGTATGAAAATTTGATCGTTTGTGTGCTTAATTTGATAAAATGACTTAATCATAGAAAATGCAAAAGTGGCCTTCTATTTGATTAAGTCCCTAATTGATTTGTCATGTTATATGTGAGGTCTTTAAGATGCAATTAGACCATTAATATATTAAATGGACATTATTGGACATCCATTATAAGCTTAAATGTTTATTATAGTAAGGCTAAATTGGTAAAATGGTTATTATAATGTTTATAATAAAACATAGTCAAAATTAAAGCTTTATTTTCATTTGTTTTGCCGAATTCATCAAAGAAATAAGAAGAAAAAGATTGAGTTAGGGTTCGGCTAGGAAATTTGAGGATTACGGTATGATTTTTGATCGGTTTTTTATAATTTCTATGTTTTTGAAATCATTGCTTTTTATACTATCAAGCCCATGTCTCAATTTTTGATTTTTTTGATGATTTTGAGTTATGCCGTTGATGAAACTATGAGCTTTATGAAGTTTGATGTTAGCAAATTAAAGATATGTGTTAGATTACTAAGTTTTGTCTTTGAATTTTTGATAAATTTGAGTAATTTGGGCTAAATTGTGAAATTTGTAAATTGAGGGGATAAAATGTGAAATAAATGAAATATATGGACTTATATGAATACTATGAGAATTCGACCTAACATGGCTATACGCAAATTTTGTGTATTTTGTGATTTTGTGAATTAGGGACTAAAGTGTCAAATTGTAAAAATGTGATGGCTAATTTGTAAAAATCCATAAATGTGTGTTTGTGGATTGATTTGAATGATTTGGTGAATAAAAGGGTTAAATTTGAATGTGTTTAGATCAAGAACAAAAGAAAACGAAATTAGATTGGGGGAAAACTAAAGTCGTTGAATAGTCGCTCGTTTCCGTTCATTTTCGTACAAGGTAAGTCTATATACAAATAAATGTGTTTGTAATATTTTATTTATGTTTAAATGCTATTGAACAATGATAAATTGCTTATTGAATTGAATATGAGATATCCGAGAAAGTATCGACAAAGTTTCGACGTCTGAAAAGCCCCGTACGAACCATAGGAATAGTTAGGATACATATGTCATGATATAGGATCCTATATGTGTTCTCGTGTAAGACCACATCTGGTACATTGGCATCATATTTGCTTTCGTGTAAGACCCTGTCTGGGACAGTGGCATCGATATTTGATTACATGTAAGACCACGTCTGGGATGTTGGCATTGTACAAGCTTTTCGAGCTATCTGCGTATCCTTATGATTCCAAAAGGTTCAATGGGCATTCTGAGAAACGAATGATTATAAGTGATGTATACCCGGTTCAGGTACATTGGAAATGTATACTATGTTTGAGAATAAAAGGTAAGTATATGTACAAGTGATGATATATGTTATAAGTATGAAAAAATATGCTATATGTGTAAATGAATTGGAATATGTTAAATGTATATAAGCTATGTGGTTTGAGATAGTATTTGGCCATTGAGTATATGTAATTTGATGATGCTTTCATGTTTTGAATGTTAAGTTTATTTGTATATGGCTTACTAAGCTTTTGAAAGCTTACTTTGTGTGTTTTTCAACTGTTTTATAGATATCAAAGCTATCGGGAGCTCAGAGATCGTCGAGGATCGTCACCACACTATCGAACATTATTTTGTTACCTGTTGACATGGTGAATATAAAAGTATGGCATGTATAGGCTAGAAGTATTTGGATATTTTTTGTGAAGTGTATATTTAGCCATGTGATATGGCTTAATTATGGTTGAACTTATGGTTTGATTTTGGTATATGATATGTGATGCAAATTATGCCTAAGTGTTGTGTTCTTGAATGGCCGAGGGAAGTGGTCAATTTGGTAAGTTTTGGTGTGTATTTATTTGATGAATTGGTAAGATTTTGGTATGAGAATGAATGATTTGAAATGAGGTTTTGAAACAAATTTTTAGATATGATTTTGTCTTATGTTTTGGTACATTTTGGCATGGCTATTAAGCATGAAATTGGTTGATAATGTTATGGTATGATTGGTGTATGTATTGGTTGTGAAATGGTTGAGCATTTGGTAAGCAATTGTTGCCTATATGATGATTGTAGGGAGGACCCTTAATGGGTGGCATTTTGGCCTTGTAAATGGTCTATTTTTCCCCACATGGGCAAGGACACGGGTGTGTGTCTCAATCATGTTGCTCGAGGGCCATTTCGAAATGAGCCTGAGCAGACCACACGGTCGCGCACTATGGCATGTGCTAGGTCGTGTGGCCAACTCAGTTTCGAGCACGGGCTAGACACACGGCCGTCTAATTGGCCGTGTGACCCAAGTCTATAGCCTCCTTAATTTTCACACGGCCTGGCACACGGGCGTATCTAAAGCCGTGTGAGACACATAGCCTATTCACACAAGCGTGTGACCTATACAACTTTGAAAATTTGTTTAAGTTTTGAAAATTTTTGTATGAACTCGGTTTAGTCCTGACCCCTTTCTAATGCATGGTTAAGGTCTCGATGACCTATATAAGGGACATTATGATAATGTTTGACTATGATTGTGGATAATGTATATGAATTGTTCATATAATATTTCGATTTTACTGGTAACGCCTTTAACCCTTGTTCGGCAATGGATATGGGTTAGGGGTGCTACACCTTGGGACACGCCAATGTGACCTTGGGACACGCCCGTGTTGCAGGCTGTGTTCGACCTCGTGTAACACTCTGACTTGTGCAAACGGCCATGCCACACGCCCATGTGCTAGGCCGTGTGGTTAATTAAATTCTTTTGAAATTAGGTGCAAGTTTCACATGGCCAAGCCACACGCCCGTGTTCTAGGCCGTGTAGCACACACGTCCGTGTCTCTGCCTGTGTGTATAATTATGGGCATTCTGTTTCTCTAATTTAAGGTGCAAGGGACAAACGACCTAACCACATGCCTATGTACCAGGCCATGTGTCACACACGGTCTAGACACACGCCTATGTGTCTGCCCGTGTGGACAAAATGAAGCCATTTCTAGCTTCATTTCTTACCCAAAATCATACCAATGACCTGCACTAAAACTCACATCCAAATACCAAACATTTCAAGCATTCAAATAAAGCAAACTCTATCATCCAACATCGCATATCATTACAAGCATTCATGTTCATAATCTTACCTTGGTATATTCCATATGTTAGGCATAATTTAAACAACCATTTAACATGTATGTAGCTACCATAGTATGACATTACAAGTATATCAAAAACAACCATTACTAGACATTCCAATGGCTAGATTACAAACCACATATTTAAGCCATCTATGGCCAAGTTAGCCTATACATGCCATTATACCAAAATGATTTTACTATATATACCCAAAATAAGCTAGTGGATAGTGTGATGATGCTCTAATGATCTCCAACCTTCGCAAGCTTCTGAGCACTATAAAATAGGGGAAAATAAAATAGGGTAAGCATTACATGCTTATTAAGTTCGTATAACAGAAACTAAACTTACCAATCCCATTTGGAAAAATTTCCTAAACACATGCATTCAATCAAACATGTTAGTCACGAAATTTTCATATACATCAAGTAAACATAGATGAGCTCATCATGCAATATTCTTTCAAGACATTATCATTTCATCTCATAATTTTCTCATCATGCAAAGAGTTGTGTCCGTTGAATCATTGAAATTTTGATGGATATTCAAGTAGTACAATCAAGGTGTACAATTCAATAACCCATCAATTCTTGTTCAAGAGTACCATTTAGGGCATTAAATCAAAGAACACACTTTCAAACCACATATCGTATTACAGGAGTACTAGTCTAGGCTAAATCCTAATTGTATCATATGCTCGAGAGGAATTATATTAGGATTACCCATCTGGGCTAAATCCTGTCTATAATGAGATCAATAGGATTCTTCGTCTGAGCTAAATCCTGTCAGCAAAAAATGCAGGACCTCATTTTATAAGGGAATCACATTTATCCATCGAAATTCAATATTCAAACGGTACTTTACCCTTTTTTTAACATTTTCGAACATGTAATCATTTTACATATTTATAATATTCACATAAATATTCAAGTTAACATATTTACATGCTCGATTAAGTTACACAAACTTACCTTGACATTGGTTCGCGCATAAAATCTACTAATCCGAAACCTTTTCGTTTCCTCGATCTAACCTTAGATTTGTGTTGTCCAGATCTATATAAATAACTTTAATCATCAATTTTACACATTTCATATTCATTTGGACTCAATTTATTCCTAGGCAAAATTACCATTTTGCCCTTAATGTGACACCCCTAATGTGACCCTAGTCGGAAAGTGGTTTCGGGACCACAAAACCGAGTCATAAAAATAATTAACCGTCATACTTGATGCTTATTATATGTATATATGCATGTGTGAAAATTTCATGTTTGAATTTTGTTAATTGAAAGTGAATTTTAGTAATAGGACTTATGTGTGACACTTTGAAATGTGATGGGTTAATCTATAAGGATCTATTAGTGCATGTTATGAAAATAATGGGTTTGCATGTCAAATTTCCACCTATGACAAGTAGTGGCCGGCCATGCTATGGGATGAAATGTATTAAAAACATTTTATGTTAATGTTTTATGTTAGAAATAATAAAATAAAGAACATGGGTAATAAAATAATAGTGGTTAGTAGGGGAGAAACAAAAAAATTAGCTAGGTTGCTCCTCCATTGCCGTGACTTGAGGGAGGAAGAAGAAAGTTTGGTTGCTTTAATTTTTGGCTTAGAAGATGGCTAGAAGGAGGAAAAACTATGATTTTAGCTAGTTAGGTAGCTGAAATTTCAAGTAACTCGGTAATCCATCGAAGAAGAGGAAGAGGGCTGCAACAAAAAGAAAAATGGAGACAGTTTGCATGTTGAAGGAAACTAAGGATTTAGCTTGTTTAAGAGTTGTATCCTAAGTTGGTAAGTTTTCTAAGCTCCCCTCTATCTTTAACTTTGTTGTAAAGAAAAATGATGATGGCTTGTGGTTGGAAGGCATGGATGCGGGTGGTAGAAAAGAAAAGCTCTTTGATTAGTTGTAAAAATTACTACTGTCCAATTTTGTGCCTTCGTTATGCTGTCCAAAATTTGAACAAATTAATGGTTCTATTTTCATGCCGATTAGGGGTTGATAAATTGAGTCTAATAGCTAAAATATTATGTTATTCTTACTAAGTTTCAGTTGTTAGTAGTGACGTAACAATGTGACAATTAAATGCATAAATGATTGCTGGAAACTCCAGCTTGAAAACAAATTGTTCCAGCATGTAAATGCTGATTTGAATGTGCTGTAATATGTGGAGGAATTGGTCTGCTGCATGTTTGAAATAAAAGAAAACAATGGTTGTTAAATAATGCTTGCTGTCCAGATTGAAATTATGCTAGAAGGTTGAACAATTGTTGTTCAAATGGAATTTTGGAGTGTTTAATGGACTCCATGTTGCTAAAATTTACATGAATAGAAATTTCTAAGCTTAAATTGTAAGAATTTGAGTTGTGTGGTTTAAATTGTCAAAGATGCATTTGGCAATTGATTATAATTTGTTAAAGGGTGTAAAGTATTGATAGTTCTAAATGGTACATAGTTAAATGAAGATGGAAGCTTGATAAACTTTTATTTAGAATGTGAATTAGATATAAATTAAATAAGCATGAAATCGAATCATGGCATGTTTTATTAAATATGATACATATTGAAATCTATTGTTTTAGATGTAGATTAAATGATATGTGATTGCCAAATGTGATTGTTAAGTGAATAATATTAGTTAAGTACTTAAGCAAATCTATTGTTTTACTTAAGCTTAAGAGCAAAAAGGATCAAAGTCGGATAGGGGAAAAGAGAAAGTAAACGAATAGCCGTGGATATCTAGTCGTCGACCACTTCTGAGGTAAGTTTTAAGTGATTAAACGTTGAGTAAATTCAATTATAATAGGACATGATAAGTTGACTTAATAAGATATGATGTGGCCATGATATGTTCTAAGTTCAAATGGTAAGTTCTTAAGTGTTTGAGCTTGGGAATTTAAGGGTAATTTGAAATAGTCTGCTTAGGACAGCAGCAGTAACGTGACTTTAGAAAATCACCATAAATTTATGGATTTGAATTAGAGGCTGAATGAGACATGAAATTTAAAGCTTAATGAGTCTAGTTTCTTATAAAAGAAACCGTGTAAGCAAAGGAATTTCCGATAATGAGATACTTAAAGTTGTGTGAGACAGCGCAGAATGACACTGTAATCCTCTGTTCTGTTTTTAGAAAATCATTATAAATTGTACAAGAATGGTTATAAGATAAAATTATATGCTTAGACTCCTTAATGAGTCTAGTTTCAAATGAAATCAAATACAACACATTTTGAATTCTGTAAAATGAGAAATTTGATTCGTAGTGAAGAGTGGTCAGATTAGTCAAACAGTGAAACAGGGGAAACTTTAAGAAAAATCTGGTATTGATTGGCCAAACCTAAAATTCTGGAAATTTTATGGATGGAAGATATACGAGTCTATATTCAGGAAAAATTAACGGAAAGTAATTTGGAGTTTTGTAGCTCCAGTTATAAATAATTTAGTGACTATTGCTCAGGAAAAACAACTTGTGCTGAATTTGAGATTGTGTTGTAAACCTTGATAAACTTGTTTTAGTTGCTCATAAGCTATTGATTAAACCCATACGTGAATTCTAAATTGTGATATTGGAAAATGATAGATGTAGATTCAGCCAAGACACTGTGTATACGTGAAAGTATATGTGGTATGTGAAGTATATTTGGATAATTGTGATGTGAATACATGAAAATCTATATTTTGATTTAGGATTCTATGTGATGAATGTGAAAGTGTATATATATGTGATAAGGCCTAATGGCCGATGTGATGAATGTGAAAGTGTATATTATGTGATAAGGCCTAATGGCCGATGTGATGAATGTGAAAGTGTATATATGTGATAAGGCCTAATGGCCGATGTGATGAACGGCCGATGTGATGAACGTGAAAGTGTATATATGTGATAAGGCCTAATGGCCGATGTGATGAATGTGAAAGTGTATATATATGTGATAAGGCCTAATGGCCGATGTGATGAATGTGAAAGTGTATATATGTGATAAGGCCTAATGGCCGATGTGATGAATGTGAAAGTGTATATATATGTGATAAGGCCTAATGGCCGATGTGATGAATGTGAAAGTGTATATATGTGATAAGGCCTAATGGCCGATGTGATGAATGTGAAAGTGTATATATGTGACAGGGCCGAGTGGCCAACGTGATGGATGTGAAAGTGTATAAATGTGATAAGTCCCGAAGGGCATTTGTGTCAGTACTATATCCGGGTTAAAACCCCGCAGGCTTTATGCGAGAATATTATCACTGATTAATGTCCGTAAGCTTCCTGCTCGTACTATATCCGAGCTCTAAAGACCCGATGACTACGTGTGGGGATTTTGTCCGGGTAAGACCCGATGACTACGTGTGGGGATTTTGTCCGGGTAAGACCCGATAACTTCGTGTGGAGATTATGTCCGGGTAAGACTTCGTAATAAGAATTGCTTATAAATATATTCAATGCAAAAGGTTAAACGGGTATGTACTCCAAGTTTATATGTGAGCTTGATTTGCACTAAATCATAAGGTAGTTATGTGATGCATACGAGAGCAATCTATGAGACTATTCCTATGATTATGTGACATCGGATTAGTGTGAGAGGTTATGTGAAATCATACGATATATCTATGTGACATGAGCTCACTTTTATGTGAAAGTTTATCTGCCTATTGTATATGATGAGATGTGCATATTCAGTAAAGGGATGGTATGCCCGAAGGAAGAGTGAAATAAAAAAATACGAACAACTATGCTATAATTTGATTGTTATCTGTTGACACTGCTTAAAACTTACTAAGCATTAAATGCTTACTCCGTTCTTTGAATCTCTGTTTTATAGATTTTGGTTCGTCAGCTATCGGACTCGGGATTTTTGGAAGTCGAAGTCTCCCACACTATCAAAGCCCCCTTTTGGTACAATTTTGGTTGAACTTTGAAATGGCATGTATAGGACTACCCTTTTGTTGATTGGTCATGTACCCTTCGGTTTTGTGTAAATTTGGATAGCCATGCGAAAATGGCTTAAATATACTTTGATCATAGCATTATAATCGTTTTGTATGTTGTCCGTCGAGAGGTATGGAAATGTTGGTAACGGTTAGCCATGGGAAGGGTTATTCTTGATCACTTTTGGAATATGTATGACAAACTTTAGTTGATCCATGGAGGATCATGAAATAGGTAAAGTTACCTTAAAAATAGATGCTGATAGCAGCAGTGATGTGAATGTGAAAAATCACTAAAAATAGTAGGAATGGAATTAAATAGTGAATAAATTATGTAATCGAACCTTCATGACTCTATTTTCATAGGAAAGTAACGAAACGATCATATGGACAGTATGTTAAGAGATATTCAGGTTCTCGTGAGACAGGGCCAGAACGGTTTCTGGATTCCCTGTTCCGAATTTGGAAATTCATTATAAATTAACCAGAGATAATTATAAGTCATGCCATATATGTACAGATTCCTTTTCGAGTCTAGTTTCTATAGAAACAAACGTCATCAGTATTGAAGCCCTGTACAGGGAGATATCGAAGTCGTAATGCGCAAAGGTCAGTGTAGTCGATCCCTGTAACAGGGGAGAATTTGACTAATAAACTGTACTAAGTTGCCCGACCAAAAATTCTAGAAAACAATTTGTAGATGTATGTATGAGTCTAGTTTCAGGAAAAAATCACGAAACTGATTTTCGAGTTGTGAAACTCAAGATATGATTTTTAAGGTGACAGTGACGCAGTTAGCCAGCTTGCCTAGAAAATTTTAAAATGGATTGTGCAAAGAAGTGATTTAAGTCTGCAAACCCCTCGTGTCCGACTCCGGCGACGGACTCGGGTACGGGGTGTTACAATTAACTTTTCCATAAATTTCAATTTCGTCCCTAGGCTAGGAAATTGAAATTTATGCAAATTTACTCCCCATCCCAAGCCTAACTGAAATTTCAACATAGAATTTATAGCACATATTTTCTATAAATTTCAAAATTTTTCATCAATTTTCACAACTTTACATTTTAGTCCCTAAATCATGTTTTCATCAAAAATCACTTTGTAAAAGTTGTTTATCTATCAACAACCTTTCATTTTCTACCATAAATTTCAAATTTTCAATGTATACATCCATGACCTAATTTCCAAACCTTGATAACTTTTCAAATTGATCCCCCAAATAGATAGATTAAGCTATCCCGATTTCAAAAATATCAAAATCACTAAAACCGGGACAAGGAAACTTACCCAATTAAGCCATGAAAGTTTCTTCTCTCTCTCCAAGGGTTTCCATGTATTTTTGGGGAAGAAGATAAGTAAATAAGATGATAATTCTTTTATCATCTTTTAATTAATTAAATATTTTTTAATTTCCAATTTAATCTTTGCCCTTTTTCTAAATTTTCATAGACGAGTCACTAAAATATCTACATACTTTTCTTTATGGTCTAATTACCATATAAGGACCTCAATTTTTGAATTCCATAGCTATGTAATCCTTCTAGCTACTAAAATTCAACTTTTGCATTTTATGCAATTAATTCCTTCTCGTAATTAAGCACAAAATCAATAAAATTTTCTTATCAGAATTTTCACATGACATTTCTAACACATTACGGACCATGCAATAAAATAAAAATAAATTTTATTTTCGAAACAGATTTGTAGTCTCGAAACCACTGTTCTAATTTCACTGAAATTGGGCTGTTACAACTCTGCCCCCTTACGGATTTTCATCCTCGAAAATCTTACCAGTAAAAAGTTTTGAGTATTGCTTCCTCATTGTATCCTCCAAAATCTATATAACCCGTTCAGATTGACCATCTGTCTGTGGATGAAATGCAGTGCTAAACCTAGAGCTTCTTGCAATTTGCTCTAGAATCAAAGAGGTAAACTGAGGGTCTCTATCTGAAATAATAGAGACAGGTACTCCATGCAATCTGATAATCTCGGAGACATATAATTCTGCCAATCTATCCAAATAATAATCCTTACATACCGGAATAAAGTGTGTAGACTTTGTCAACTGATCAACAATTACCCAAATGACATCTTTCTTCTTTGGAGACAAGGGTAATCCCAATACAAACTCCATGGTAATTCTTTCCTATTTCCATTCCAGTATCATGATTGGCTGTAATATTCCCGAAGGCAACTGATGTCCAGCTTTTACTTGCTGACATATCAAACATTTAGATACAAACTCAGAGAAATCCTATTTCATTCCTGGCTACTAGTACATCTTTTTCAGATCATTATACATTTTATTACTACCAAGATGGATAGACATGTTACCATTATGAGCTTCATTCAAAATCTTCTATACTAGTTCTGAACTTTTTGGTACACATACTCTGTCTCTAAATAACAAACAACCATCAGTCCCAAACTAAAATTCTGAGTCAGAAGTCGATTCACTTTGTATCTGTTTTGCTTACAACTTACTATCATTTTTCTAAGCTTTGGAGATCTACTGCAAAAACGTGGGTCTAGCCTTTAACTCAGCTATAATTGAACCATCATTAGATAATGGCAATCACGTATTCATAGTTCGCAAGGAAAATAGGGATTTTCTACTTAGAGCATCAGCAACCATATTGGCTTTTCCCGGATGATAGTCAATAACTAGATCATAATCTTACAATAATTCAAGCCACCTGCGTTGTCTCAAATTCAAATCTTTCTGTGTCATCAAGTACTTCAGACTTTTATGATCTATGAATATGTGACAAACAGGTAATGTCGCCAAATTTTCAATGCAAACACTATGGCTGCCAATTCAAGATCATGTGTTAGGTAGTTTCTTTCATGTGGTTTTAGTTTTCTTGAAGCATAGGCTACTACTTTACCTTCTTGCATCAAAACACCGCCTAAACCATTTAATGACGCATCACTGTAAACTATAAATTCCTTACCTGTTTCTGGATGAACTAACACTAGAGCTTCTATCAATAAAGCTTTTAATTTTTCAAAACTCTGCTGACATTTATCAAACCACTCAAATCTCACAACTTTTTGTAATAGATGGGTCATCGGAGAAGCTATCATTGAAAACCTTTTACAAACCTCCGATAATAATCAGCTAGTCAAGAAAACTTCAAACTTCAGACACATTCTTCGGTGGCTTTCAGTTAACAAGGGCTGAAATTTTATTCAGGTCCACCCTGACACCTTCAGCAGATACTACATGCCCAAGAAAACTAACTTCCTATATCCAAAATTCATATTTACTAAATTTGGCATACAATTGTTTCTCTTGTAAAGTTTGCAACACTGTTCTCAAATGCTCCACATGTTTATTTTCATCTCAGGAGTAAACCAAAATATCATCTATAAATACCACCACAAACTTGTCTAAATATGGGCTAAAAATTCTATTCATTAGATCTATAAACATTGCAGGTGCATTTGTCAAACCGAATAGCATCACAAGAAACTCATAGTGTCCATACCTAGTTTTAAAGTTGTTTTTGGCACATATGAAACTTTTACCTGTAGTATCAATCTTTGAAAAGATAGTGGCACATTTTAACTGGTCAAACAAGTCATCAATACGAGGTAATGGATACTTGTTCTTTATTGTAACTTTGTTGAGCTGTCTGTAATCAATGCACAACCTCAACGATTCATCTTTCTTCTTTACAAACAGAACTAGAGCACCCCAAGGTGAGAAACTAGGTAAAGCAAAACCTCTATCAATCAATTCTTGTAATTGCACTTTTAGCTCTTTCAATTCAGCAGGAGCCATTCTGTAAGGTGCTATGGATATAGGTGTTGTACCCGGAATAAGATCTATAGAGAATTTCACTTCTCTATCTAGTGGTAAACCAGGTAATCTTCTGGGAACACATAAGGAAATTCACATACAACCGGCACTAACTGAATCTTTGACTCAGATACTTTAGCATCTAACACATATGCAAGATAAGCATCATAACCCTTTGACATATTTCTGTGCTGATATTGCTGAAATCACATTATGTAATCCATCCAACTTATCAGATTCAACATGAAGTAATTCACCACTCTGACATTTCAATACAATATATTTCTGCTTACAATTCACCACTACATCATATTGGGTTAACCATTCCATTCCCAAAATCACATCAAATTCATCAAATGGCAATAACATCAAGTCAGCCATAAAACAATAACCTTTTACCATCAAGAGACAATTTTTACAGACTTTATCCACCATAACACACTGGCCCAAGGGGTTTGAAACATTAACTCCAAATTCAATGAATTCAACAGGTAAATTCTCAACAGACACTAAGTTTGTGCATACATATGAATGTGTGGAACCAGGATCAATCAAAGCAATAATATCAATATCAAGTAGAGAAAATGTACTAGTAATGATTTCTGGTGAAGAAGCATCTCCTCTAGCACGAATAGCATATGTTCTTGCAAGTGCTCGTGCCTCAGATCTAACTGCTGTATCCCTGGTAGTACCTCGACTACCACTAACATTATTGAGGTGACGGGGTGGCTGCCCCTTGAAACAAGATTACTCAGCTTTGGAGCTGGTTCTATTTCTTTTTCAACTCTTTCTAGACAATCTCTGAGAACATGGTCAAATGAACCACATCGGTAATAAGCTCCACTTCTCAAACGGCATTCCCCAAAATGAAATTTGTTGTAATGCTTACACTTTGGTTTGGGATTACCGACACTATCCACACTGGTTATAGAAGGAGATGAAGACCTCGAGTTAGAACGTTGAGAGCTTCACTCTTTTCCAGAATACCCCATAGAGGTAGTAACACAATCATAATACTTCTTTAATTTCTTAGAATTAGATAATTGTGACTGACTCATAATCCTTTTTCCAAAAACCCAAGCCTCTCTTTCAGCTTGCTTCTTTTCTTTAATTAATTCTTCAGCTTTGTATGCTCGAGCGGCTAACACCGCAAATTCCTTTATTTCGAGAATTCCAATCAATAACGTGTATCTTCAATTAAACTCTCTTCAAAGCGTTTACACATCTCAGCCTCAGTTAGAACCCATTCTCTGGCATATTTGCTCAACCGAACAAATTCTCATTCATACTCAGATACAGTCATGTCTCCCTGCTTGAGTTCTAAAAATTATTTCTTTTTCTGATCCATAAATCTCTGACTAACATATTTCTTCCTAAATTCGGCCTGGAAGAATTCCCATGTAATGTTCTCTCTTGGTACAACTGAAGTTATGGTATTTCACCAATGATAAGTTGTATCTTTTAGTAGAGATACTGCACATTTCATACATTCAGCAGGTGTACAAGATAATTCATCAAAAACTCGGATGGCATTTTCCAACCAAAATTTAGCCCTTTCCAAATCGTCATCTACGGTAGCTCTAAATTCTTTTACCCCATGCTTACAAATTTTATCTATCGAGGCTTACCTATTCTAGCGGGTTCAGCACCCTGTGGTACCTCAGGAACCGGTTGAGGAGTAGGTGGGGGAGGTATTGTAGAGCGAGGTTTGTTCTTAAGTACTCAATAAACCATTCATTCATCAATTGAAAGAAGGCTTATTTTGCCTACTCACTTTGGCCCTCAGATACGGGCCTTTCACTACTAGATGTAGATGCAACTCTTTGAACTGAAGCTGAAGCATTGCTACCAGCTTCCTCGGATTTAGCTCTAGCTTGGTTAGATGACATTACTATATGAAAAACACATTTAAAATGATTAGTAGACATCACACTGTCACAAATTATATAATGGCATATATAGCTAAACTCGTGTTTCCAACGTTAAATTCGAGAACTGGTTAAAGTAGCTCTGATACCACTAAATGTAATATCCCAAAACCCGTATCCGTCGCCGAAACAAGTTTACAGAGCATTACCGAAACTTTCAGAATATATACAGATAAATCATGTAAATTACTATTCATTAACCGAGATTATTCAAAACGTCTCTTAAATGGACCCTCGAGGCCCAATACGAGCATTAGAATCAGGTCGGGACTTAATTGAAAACTCTAAGAATTTTCATGACATTTCAAAAACTTTCTAAGTTACAAGGCTCACACGCTCGTGTGGTCCAAGGGACATGCCCGTGTGACCCTTGGACACACCCGTGCTACAGGCCGTGTTCAACCCCGTGTAACTCTTTGACTTATGCACAAGGCCATGCCACATGCCCATGTGTTAGGCCGTGTGGTTAATTAAATTCTTTCAAAATTAGGTGCAGGTTTCACATGGCCAAGACACACGCCCGTGTTCTAGGCCGTGTAACACACATGGCTAAGACGCACACCCGTGTCTCTGTCTGTGTGCTCAATTTTGAGCATTCTATTTATCTAATTTAAGGTGTAAAGGACACAAGCCTAACCACACACCTATGTACCAGCTCTGTGTCACACACAGTCTAGACACATGCTTGTGTGTCTGCCCATGTGGACAATATGAAGCCATTTCTAGCTTCATTTCTCACCCAAAATCATACCAATGACCTACACTAAAACTCACATCCAAATACCAACAATTTCAAGCATTCAAATTAAGCAAACTCTGTCATTCAACATGGCATATCATTACACGCATACATGTTCATAATCTTACCTTGGTATATTCCATATGTTAGGCATAATGTAAACAACCATTTAACATGTATGTAGCTATCATAGTATGACATTACAAGTATATCAAAAACAACCATTACTAGCCATTCCAATGGCTAGATTACAAACCACATATTTAAGCCATCTATGGTCAGGTTAGCCTATACATGCCATTACACCAAAATGATTTTACTATATGTACCCAAAATAAGCTAGTGGATAGAGTGATGATGCTCTAAAGATCTCCAACCTTTGCGAGCTTCCAAGCACTATAAAACAGGGAAAATAAAACTAGGTAAGCATTACATGCTTAGTAGGTTCGTATAATGGAAACTAAACTTACCAATCCCATTTTAAATCTAAGTATACAATATCATGTTTCCCATCCATTTGGCAAAATTGCCTAAACACATGCATTCAATCAAACATGTTAGTCACAAAATTTTCATATACATCAAGTAAACATAGATGAGCTCATCATGCAATATTCTTTCAAGACATTATCATTTCATCTCATAAGTTTCTCATCATGCCAAGAGTTGTGTCTGTTGAATAATTGAAATTCCGATGGATATTCAAGTAGTACACGCAAGGTGTACAATTCAATAACCCGTCAATTCTTATTCAAGAGTACCCTTTAGGGCATTAAATCAAAGAACACACTCTCGAGCCATATATCGTATTACAGGGTTACCAGTCCAGGCTAAATCCTTTATGTAACGTATGCTCAGAAGAGCTTAATTAGGATTACTAGTCCAGACTAAATCCTAATTGTCTCATATGCTTGATAGGAATTATATCAGGATTACCCATCCAGGCTAAATCCTTTCTATAATGAGATCAATAGGATTACTCGTCCGAGCTAAATCCTGTCAGCAACAAATGCAGGACCTCATTTTTTAAGGCAATCACATTTATCCATCGAAATTCAATATTCAAACGGGACTTTACCCTTTTTCTACCTTTTCCAAACATGTAACTGTTTCACATATTTATAATATTCACATAAATATAAATCATATTGCATACAATCATAACATTCAAGTTAACATATTTACATGCTCGATTAAGTTACATGAACTTACCTCGACACTAGTTCGCGTATAAAATCTACTAATTCGAAACCTTTTCTTTTCCTCAACCTAACTTCGAATTTGTGTTGTTCAGATCTATATAAATAACTTTAATCATCAGTTTCACACATTTCATATTCATTTGGACTCAATTTACGTCCTAGGAAAAATTACCATATTACCTCTACATTTCTATAAATTACAATTTCGGCCCTAGACTCGGAAAATAAAATTTATGCAAATTTACTCCTTATTCCAAGCCTAACTAAAATTTCAACATAAAATTTACAGCAAATATTTTCTATAGATTTTAGAATTTTTCATCAATTTTCACAACTTTACATTTTAGTCCCTAAATCATGTTTTCATAAAAAATCACTATGTAAAAATTGTTTATCCATCAACAACCATTCATTTTCTACCATAAATTTCAAATTTTCAGCATATACATCCATGACCTAATTTTGATGCATTTATAACCTTTCAAATTGATCCCCCAAATAGATTGATTACGCTATCCTGGTTTCAAAAATATCAAAATTACTAAAAACGGGACAAGGAAACTTACCCAATTAAGCCATGAAAGTTTCTTCTCTCTCTCCTAGGTTTCCATGTATTTTTGGGGAAGAAGATGAGTAAATAAGATGATAATTCTTTTATCATCTTTTAATTAATTAAATATTTTTTAATTTTCAATTTAGTCCTTGCCCTTTTTCTAAATTTTTATGGATGAGTCACTAAAATATCTACATACTTTTCTCTAATGGTCTAATTACCATATAAGGATCTCAAGTTTTGAATTCCATAGCTAATTAATCATTTTACCTACTAGAATTAAACTTTTGCATCTTATGCGATTTAGTCCTTCTCATAATTAAGCAGAAAATCAATAAAATTTTCTTATCAGAATTTTCACATAACATTTCTAACATATTACAGGCCATGCAATAAAATAAAATAAAATTTTATTTTCGGATCGAATTTGTGGTCCTAAAACCACTGTTCCGATTTCATTAAAATTAGGCTATTACATTGATGGTTAAGCATTAGTGAATTTATCCTTGAGGTCCTAGCTTCAATTCCCTTTCCCATACAAATAATTTTTTTTGACAAAAACATCTTGTTTTAATGTGTAAGCCATCCAAGCCTAGTTAACCTAGTTATAAATATTAATTTTTTTACTAATAATCAACCTTTAATCCACCTCCTCATTTCCTTAGTCGTTCCTCTCCTCTCATTCTCTTTAATTTTAATTTTATTTTCCTTTCCTCCATTGTTGTCGTCGCCTACACATAGTTTTACCATCTCTTTCTATTGTTTTTTCATTTTCTTTTTTCCACAAGATTTGTTAACATATTCTCCACCATATTGCTGTCATTTTTCCTCATTAAAATTAGTACCAAATCTAAAATCTTGAACTCCAAGATCGATCCCGAACATTCCCAAGAAAGTGTCATTATCATTTCTAGTGTAACATCCTAATTTTAGGCCTAGTCAGTACAGTGGTATCGGGACCACAAATCTGACGTAGTAGTTTTTATTATATTTTCATGGTATTTAGTTTCATTGAATGATTTCGTGAAAATTTTGTTTAAAAATTCTGACGTTTCGGCACTCAGTTTAGTTAAAAGGATTAAATCGTAAATAGTGCAAAAGTTGAGTTCTACATGTAAGAGGTGTCCAATTGATATGAGATTTTAAATTAGAGGTCCTTAAATGGTAATTAGAACATTTGTTAAGTTATTGGATAAAAATGGGCATGGAGAGATAAAATTTCAAAGAAAGGCTAAAAGGGCATTCTGGTCATTTGGTAAATAAAAGAATAAAAAGGGAAAAACAAGTCAAAATTGTGTCCATCTTCTTCCTTCCTTAGCTAAAATTTCCAAGGCACCATAGCTAGGGTTTCTTCAACTTTCAAGCTGATAGTAAGTGCATCCTAGCCCTGTTTTTAATGCTCTTTACGTTTTTGAAGTCATATTTATCCGATCTTTCCATTTCTACCATTATTTTGAAGTAGGGTTCATGTTTAAAAATTTACCCATGGGTGACATGCATGTATTTTGATGTTTAATGGTAGAATATGAAAGTTTGATGTGTAATAAACAACTTTTACTGAGTGATTTTTCATGAAAATACCTAAAAGGGATCTATTTGTAAAAGTTCTAAAATGTGTAGTAAAAATCTGATTTGATGAAAAATGTGGGCTGATATGAGCATGTGTGTGGATCGACTAGGCTTGGGTAACAAAAAAATTGGATGCATTTTATTTTACGAGCCTAGGGACAAAAATGTAAATATGTTAAAGTTTAGGAGAAAAAATGTAATATTGCTATAGTATGACTTTTGGACTGAATTGAGTAATGTAATAACTAAATAAGTTAAATTTGCTATTATAGATCAAGATAAACGAAGTTCAGACCTTGATCGGGGGAAAAATAAGGTTATTGACGATTAGATCCATTTCTACTATTGTTGTACCAAGGTAAGTTCATGTGTAAATAATGCAACTTAGATTATGTATTTAATGTTTTGTTATTGCATGGCTTGTACAATTATCATCATGGATTTGTTCGGAAAAGATTCGATACGGCAAAATTCCCAGTTGAACCTTAGGAATAGTTAGGATAGAAATGTCATGACATTAGGATTATGAGTTTACGTGTAAGACCATATATGGGATATGGCATCATTATGAGATTTTGTGTAAGACCATGTCTGGGACATGGCATCGATATGAGAATCATGTAAGACCATAGCTAGGCTATTGGCATCGATATGAGATCCCATGTAAGACCATATCTGGGATATGTCATTGGTATGATTCTATGTGTATGTGATTCCCGAGTATCCTTTAGTATTTCAAGTGGTTCAATGGGTGATTTAAAGATTATATGAAAGATGTGAAAGGTTATGACTATGTTATGAAGTGGTACAGGTACGTACGCAAAACTCATGAGAAATGATCTCGATTTAAGATGCATTATTGGTGAGGATGCAAATGAGTAAGATATTTTTATGATCAATTGATGATTTTGTGCTAATTTACATTATGTTATGTGAAGGATACTATATGTTAAATTTGATTATTCTTTACATGCTAACTTACTAACCTTAAAGCTTACCCCCTTCCTTTTCATTTCTTATAGTGTCATTAAGCCAGCTCGAGGATCGAGGACGGTCGGAGATCCACTCACACTATCAAATTATTGTTTTAGGTACTTATTATTACATTATTTTGAGCTATGGCATGTATAGGGACTTGGTCTTTTTGTGATATGTGTCATTATTGATTTGGCCAAGTGTGTTGGCTTGTAATGGTAATTGATTCATTTTGTAAATGGCTATATGGTATTGGCTAATTAAGTGTATATATTCATATGATGATGCCTTTTATGAATGTGGTTATTGCAGGATTTGTGATGATAAGTATGAGATGTTATATGTGATAGAAATTAGCATGACATTGATGTGTGGATGTCTTGGTTATGGCTGAATTGGTAGTGTGTATATGCTTGGTGTTGTTTGATGTCGTGTAGGTTGGTGTAAGTAAGGGTGCCAAAAAGTCTTGGTAAATAGCCTTATTTTTGTCCACACGGGCGTGTGTCTAGGCTGTGTGTGACACATGGCTTGCCCTATGGGTGTGTGATCCAGCCGTGTATCCCCCATATTGTAAATTTTAGCTTCAAATTGGTCACATGAGTAGAGAAACAACCGTGTGTGCCATCCATGTGAAGGGCACGACCCAAGGACATGGGCGTGTGAAGTCTACACTATTTTACGAAAAATTATGAAAATAAAATCCCCCACACGGCCTAGCACATGGGCGTGTGCCTTGGCCGTGTGACTAATTTGTTAATGACATCATAAACAAAGAGTTACATGGGCTGAGGACACAGGTGTGTCCCAAGCCACACAGGCATGTGAGACCACATGGCCTACCCACACGGGCGTGTAACCCTCCAAAGCATGAAAATTTTCTAAGTGTTGTAAAAATTTTGAAAGCAGTTTAGTCTCGAAATGCTTCCAAAGCACGTTTTTGGCTTGAAGGCTCGTTTAAGGGACGATATGAATGTTTAGGAAAAGTTTTAAATTTGAGTGGAAATTCATGTCTCAGTTTTGAATGTTCGTTTGAGTTTAAGTCCGGTAATGCCTCGTACCCTGTCCCGGCGTAGGATACGGGTAAGGGGTGTTACATTAGCTTGGGTAAGGTCTCTTCTCTCTTCAATTTCTTAATTAATCTTGTCCATTAAAAACCTAAATTTCTACATTTGGAACTTGGGGGATTTTAAATTATTGCAAATGTATTTTTCTAGAATTTAATGAGATCTCAAATTGTTTTAAAATTTAGCCCCAATTTTGGCCACCATGGGTCATGGTGCGTGCGCCTATGTGCAAGAAAAAGGGCTGTTTTGTTTCTTGGTTCTTACCTATATTTTTCCATAATTAATTTGAGTTCTTTAACATCCTAATCATCTTTTAAACCCATTTCAATTAGGGAAAAACGTTCTTAATCAATTGGCCATTCGGATCCCACAAATCGTGAAGCATAAGTGTAATTAAGGGTAACTAGTTTGTTATTTCGACATAGTTTTTGGGTAAAGGTTATGAATTTATTAAATTTAGAAATTTAATCATTAATTAGCTACTTATTTTCCTGTATATTATTGAATTAGGTGATTGCCCAAACACCCCAAATCATCCATAAAGGCGAAGAATGATAGTACATACGGTTTGCACTGATACAGTGTAAGAAATCTAACTAGTTTGGATTCATAAAATAGTTATAATTTTAACGATTCGTTTGAACTAATAAGTGGGTGTTTTAGGGCTGGTTTAATGGTAAATTTATTGAATTTATACTGAATTTTGGTATAGGTTTGTTTAAGGAATTATTAAGGAAAATTGGAAGATTCGCTAGTGTGTTGCAAGGAAGCGAAAAATAAGGTGTGGGTCCTAAACTCATAAAATTGTTTGAAAATGTTAAATATCATGTTATATATGATAAATTAGCTTCCTGATTGGATTGTCTTAATAGCCAAATTATTGATTTTGTGAGTGGGCAAACCAGGTATGTTTTGAGCCTTAAAAGATTGACATTTTGGCAAAATTGCTAGTTTGATAGTATGGATGTTTGATCGAGTTTGTAATTGCATATTTGAGTTATGAGATATGAGAATGTTTGATTGAATGATATAATGTGTTGAGATATTAAGTTTATGTATGATTTAAACGCGTGAGATATTTGTTATATTGTGTACTGAAAAGGTGCTATTTATGCACAATGAAAACTCGTAAAGTATGTGAAATTAAACGATATTGATTGATAACAACACAATGGTAATTTGAAAGATTGGAACATTGTTTCCATTTATTGAAAGTATGTGATTATTGAGGACATGCTGAGCATGTCAAATGAATGTGAAAAGTATTGAGATATGATTATGTATAAGATTGTGTGACATATTGCATATGCATTGGGTTGGGATTTTGTAGTTGATGGCGGAGTTCCGTGGAGTACCGGCAACATATTAAGTCTGCATTATTTGTAGTCAATGCACTGCACCTTGAGTACCGAGGGGATTGGCAATTTTATCGCATATTATATGTTATTGACGATTGTATTGCACTATTTGATATCCAGCAAATTTTCTACATTATTGATTATTCAGTGGTTTTACCACATCGAGCTATGCTCATAATGTTTTGGAGTTCAGATGACAGGTTCTAGGGAACTCGTGGTGTGTTGTGGATGGTATGGGTAGGAACCTTTTTGCATTGCATCATGCTCACGACATATTCGAATGTTATTAATTTATGATATTTGTTGTATTGTGTTGTATTGAATGGTATGGAAATTAATTATTGTTACTCAAATGAATGATGTCCCATGCTTATACACCTTTTGACATCAATTTGATAGCAACTATGTAATGAAATGAAATTCCTATGATGGTTCTGTTTTCTTCTGTTAATGCTAATATGTTTCACTGTATTTGATGTTTTTGCCTGTTTAAATAATTATCCGACTCTCACTAAGCTTTTCATAAGCTCACCCCCCAATAGTGTTTAACTTTTTAGGCAAACCTCAAAATTAGAACCGAACTCGGCATTCAGAGAATCAACTTGGACCTCGGATTATTATTTTTTAATTAAGTATTATTAAGTCTTTATTGGTTTTGCTCGTAATATTTAGTTATTTTTGGTCTGTGGCTTGGTAACTTTTATTTTGGGGATTTTTGCATGCGTGGATTACTCAAGCATAATAAATGAATAATGCATGATATCCGGCTTAAGTAAAATTTGATAATGTTCCCTAGTTTCCAGTACATTGCAAAGGAACTGTTTTTGAAAAATAAATCGATCAGGGAACTAATTTTCCAACATGCTTGAAAAATAGTTTTTCCACTGCATTAGTTTAACTTCGAGATTTTTTTTAAAAGAAAAGTGACAAGAAAACGGTTTTTTCTAAAACAACACTGTCAACAATAAAATGAATCCTAAGCATACACGGCCTAATGAATCAATTCTTTTAAGATAACTCAAAGTACAGCTACAATTTTCTCTAAAATGAGTTTATTTAAAGTCTTAAAAAGTAACTAAGTTAGCTTAGCCATTTCAGTGGCTAACATAGCCTTCTCAATCTAGCAATAACGTCTAGGCCAAGTTTGGGAGGTTACATCTTCATCAGGCACTGCTTGTGCATCAAAGAATTGTTCCCAATTTAAAGCATTAACATTCTTTTGAATTGAAAATGGCATAACCATCTTATCATTACTCTCCAAATTAAAACCTTTTTCCGGCATCATGTGTAACAGCCCAGTTTTAGCTAAATCAAAATAGTGATTTTGGAACCAAAAATATGAGGTTAGAAAATTATTTCAATATTTTTTTTGTGTGTTTTACAGCATGTGATTATATATGTGTGAAAGTTTCGTGGAATAATTTTATCGTTTTGATGCTTAATTTGAGAAAAGGACTAAATCGCTTAAAATGAAAAAGTTACATTCTATTTGATAAAGGTGTCTAATTGCTATGGCTTATTAAATGAAAGGTTCTTATGATGATATTAGACCATTTATAGTGGAATTTGACATAAATTGGCTTGTATTAGAGGTTTTTAAATGGTTTTAATTAAGGTTAAAATGGTAAATTGGTTAATAAGGTTAATATTAAAAAAACAAAAACAAAAACAAGCCTTATTATCATCTTCCACCACCGATTATTGAAGAAGAAGAAGCCATTTTTGGTGTTTTAGGGTTTGGCTAGGATATAGCTTGATTAAGGTATGTTTTGAGCACAGTTTTTGATGATTTCTATGTTTTTGTGATCGTTGCTTTGTATTCTAGCTAGCCTATACCCTAATTTCTGAATTGGTTGATGAATTTTTGAGTTTCCATTGATTATAACTTGATGTTTTTGAATATTAATGATGGAAAATGAATAATTGTTGATAGATTTTAATGTTTTGTAAAGTGATTTTTGACAAAAATGTCAAATAAGGATTAAATTGTGAAATGTGAAAATTGAGGGGTTTAAATATGAAATAAATGAAAGTTTTGGACTGCTAGGGTTCCCTATGAAATTTGGCTAGTATGTATTTGGATTGAATTATGTGAATTTTATGTAATTATGAAATAGGGACTAAATTGTTAAATGTGAAAGTTTAGGGGCTAAAGTACAAAAATGCCTAAATGTATATTTTTAAACTAAATTGAATGAGTTGGTGATTAAATGGGTCAATTTTGAATACATATAGATCAAGAAAGAAAGAATTCAGATTTAGATTGGGGGAAAAGCAAGGTTATCGAGTAATTGATCCGATCAGTCAATTCCGAATACGAGGTAAGTTCGTATGTGATAATTTCATTTTAAATGTATGTTATATGCTTTGGTATTGCATAAAATGTGATTATGAGATGATGAATAATGTTTGAATTTTGAATAGGATTATACGGATGTGTTCGACGATGAAATCGACGAGTGAAACTTCCCTGTTGAACCTTAGGAATAGTTTAGAATGCTAGCGACATGTCATTAGGTTAAAGTATTGGCTTCGGGCCCTGATATTGCACTTCGGGTGCAAATAATACCTTGATTTGGCTACGGGCCATGGTATAGGTATTCAGAGAGGAGTTACCTTGATTTGGCTATGGGCCATGGTATAGTTACTCCGGGATAAGTTACCTTGATTTGGCTATAGGCCATGGTATAAGTACTTATCAATTGAGATTTTGAGTATCCGAATTCTATTCCAAATGGCTCAACAGGTAAAAGAGTGACATATTTGAGAAAAAGGTTAGTACGAGGCAATATAGGCACGTATGGCACATATTCGAGTATTACATTGAGAAAGTTCAATGAAATGGTATTTGATCATGTTATGAGACATGATAAAGGTTTGTGGTTAATGTGATTTTGATTTCGTAATGTAAAAATAGTTAAATTACATTTATTTGATGAATTGAGTTAATCACTTACGAACTTACTAAGCTATGAAGCTTATTGTGTGTTATTTGTCTATGTTTTATAGATAATCAAAGCTAGCTCGGACTCGGCGATCATCAGGAACTATCATCACACTATCGATCGTTTATTCGACACTTTTGAAGCTTGTAATTTTTGAATATGGCATGTATAAGCTAGTGTCATCTTGGTATGTTTTGAGTTATGATATTATCCATGAGATTTGGCTCGTAAATGTTGTTGTGTATTTGGCCATATAAGTTGGCTTAATTCATAAGTTTGATAAGTGATTTGTGTTGTTTATAATGTCTTATGTTTTGGCAAGATTAATATGGATTCATGTGTTTGCTAGATAGGTAATTGATTTGGTTAATTGTCAATGATGTATCATGGTTGAGAAATGGCATATAATGCGTATGAAATAATATGTTTTGGCTGCCTTTGAATGTATTGAAATGGTACCATTTTGATTGCTAGGTGTACATGAGTAAAGGGTTGCAAATTGGCTTTGCAAATAGCCTATTTTTTTCCATACGAGCAGAGACACGGGCGTGTGTCTTAGCCGTGTGTGACACACGGTCATGCTATACGGCCATGTGTCCCTTGGGGTAGCCTTTCGAATTAAGTCAGTATACCTTATAGGTTTGACACGGCCTAGGCCCACGGGCATGTCTACTGGTTGTGTTTGGCACACGGGCTGGCACATGGGCGTATGGCTGGTCGTTTGACCCAAGTCAGTAACCCCTCTAGTTTTCCCACGGCCATGGCACACAGGCACGTCTCCAACCGTGTGGTGCAAGTCAAAATATATGCTCTGTTTTCATACGGCCTGTGACACGGGGGTGTCTGGTGGCCGTGTGAGGCACACGACCTGTTCACACGGGCGTGTGACCCCTTTATGCATGAAAATTTTCTAAGTTTTCCAAAGTTTTCAAATGCTATTGGTTTAGTCTCGAACCTCTTTCAAGCATGTTTTAAGATCTCGTAGAGCCTTATAAGGTACATTGTGATTATATTTGATTGATGTTTATGTGAAAATGTATTATTTATGTTGTGATTGATCGGTAATGCCTCGTAACCCTGTTCTAGTGACAGATACGGGTTAGGGGTGTTACATCATGGGTTGATTCTTGAAGATAAAATCAAATCTTTCCCTTGCTTTCTCATTTTGAATCACAATTGGATTCTCAAAAAAGGTCTTGGAAGATCTAGTTCTTTTGCGAGACATGGTGATTTTTTCTGAAAAATAGGTAGAATTTCGGTAAAGGGAAAAAGAGGAATTGATAAGGTGTGGTGGCAAAAGAGGTTGCGACGGTGATAGAATTGTGGCAACGACAACATTGTGACAGTGTCGAGATTGCAGCGGTGAAGGCATTGCTTCAGTAAAAAAATTGTGGTGACAATAGGAGGGTTTTAAGACAAAGGGGAGATTTTATGGGGATTCTTCGGGATTTGAGGCCGATGGCAAAAAGAAAGAAATTAGTGGCTAGGGTTTAAGCTAATTTCTTTGAATGGTGTGAGGAATATGATAGTAGAGAGGGGTTTATATAGTAGTAGATTAGGATAAACTTGTAGTAAAAATTTAGCTACAAGAGATGCTTGGGTGGCAAGGTAAGGAGGGCAGGAAAAGTGGCAGTTTAATTAGAATTTTAGGGAACCCTTTGGACAGTAATGATAGGTAATTTCCTCCTTTTCACTATTCTGGGCCTCAAGCCCAAACTGCAATTATTTCTTATACAGAAAATTTAAAATGAACTAGAAAAAATAAATTGATTAGTACTTAGGCCAAACTGACCCTTTTATTAAGCATAAATAAATAAATAAAATTAAAATTTTCTTTTGGCTTACTTAAAAAATTTCTTCTCGGAAGATTACATTAAATTAATATTCTAGGAAAAGTTGGAGGGGTCATAAATGGTCCCACTTAAGTTCCAATCTGCTTAGATAGATTTCATTTAATGTATTAATTCAAGAAAATAATTTCAAAGTACACCATTTATTAAAAACAAAAATATGAAAAATCAAGGGTCTAATTAAATTGAACGAGGTTTCAATTTCACTCAATTTCACCATCCAATAGTGTTTGAGACGTTGACCATTAACTTTAAATATATCTCTATTTTTTTGTACAATTCTACAGTTCCATATGGATAAACTCTGTGAATGGTATAAGGTCATTTCCATCGGGATTTGAGCTTTCCTGGAATTAACCTAAGCCCTGAATTAAAAAACAACACTTTCTAACCTTCTTTAAATTCACAAGGTTGTATACGATTGTCATGCCATCTCTTAATCTTTTCTTTGTACATCTTGGCATTCTTGTATGAAAATAACCTCAACTCCTCAAGCTCATCAAGTTGTAACATTCTTCTCTCACCAGCTTGCTTAAGATCCAAATTTAATCGTTTCAAAGCCCAGTAAGCTTTATTTTCCAACTCAATCAACAAATGACACGCCTTCCCGAAGACTAATAAGTAGTCATTCCTAACAAAGTCTTAAAAGTAGTTCGATAGGCTCATAGAGCATTATCGAGCCTTCAAGACCAATCTTTTCTATTAGGTGGCACCAACTTCTCAAGGATTCGTCTAATCTCACAGTTAACCTGTTCAACTTACCCATTTGACTGTGGATGATAGGTAGTGGTAATCTTGTGTTTCACACCGTACTTGTCAAACAACCACTTAAGCCATTTATTTACAAAGTGAGATCCTTCATTGCTAATTATAGCTCTAAGAATCCCAAACCGTGTAAATACACACTCATGTCAGAATCACATGACAACCTTAGCATCATTCCTTGGGTATGCCTCGGCTTCAACCCACTTGGATACGTAATCCACAGCTACTAAGATATACATGTTACCATAAGAAGAAGGAAATGGGCCTAAAATGTCAATGTCCCATACATCAAATAATTTTACCTCTAAAATGTTTGTCAAAGGCATCTCGTTCCTCCTTGATATGTTTCTGATCATTTGGCATCTGTCGCAATTTTTCACATATGCATACGCATCCTTGAACACTATAGGCTAAAATAATCATGCTTGTAAAATCTTCGCTACAATGCAGGAACCACCAAAATGTTCCCCACTCGGAGATGAATGGTAGTGGTACAAGATTTCATCAATTTCACCTCTGGCTACGCACTCCTTGAGTATGTTATCTGCATATTGTCTAAACAAAAATAGATCCTCCCAGAGATAATGCCGACTATCATGAAGGAATTTTTTCCTTTGTTGGTATGTCATTTCTCGAGGTATTATTCCACCCGCTAAATAATTCGCATAACCAACAAACTAATCTATTTCATCAATTTAGCTTACCTCAAAAATATGCTCATCTGGAAAATTTTCATTAATTGGAACAAGTGAATGAGTTACCTTGTTTTATTCCAAACTTGATAGATGATCCGCTACCTAATTTTCAACACTCTTGCTGTCTTGGATCTCAAGTTCAAATTCATGGAGTAAAAATATCCATCGAATTAGCCTTGGTATAGCATCTATCTTTGTGAGTAAGTATTTAATGGTCATATGGTTAGCAAAAACAGTGACTTTTGTACCTATGAGATAAGAACAGAACTTGTCAAAAGTAAAAGCTATAGCAAAGAGTTCTTTTTCGGTTACCATGTAATTGAGTTGGGCTCCTGTCAAAGTTCTGCTTGCATAATAGTTGTAACACCCCTAACTCGTATCCGTCGTTGGAATACGATTACAAGGTATTATCGGATAATACACATCATTCATATACATTTATACATTCATAATAAATATCCATTCAACTCATCCACATTGTCCTTTATAAGGCCTACAAGACCTTAAAACATGCTTAAAAGTGGTTCGGGACTAAACCGATAACATTTGCAAACTTATGGGAAACTTAAAAAATTTTAAATCATTCACATGTCACACGCCCGTGTGAACAGGCCGTATGCCACACACGGCCACCAGATACGCCCGTGTCATAGACCATGTAAAAATAGGGCATACATACTGATTTCCACCACACGGTCAATAACACGCCTGTGTACCATGGCCGTGAGAAAACTGGAGGGGTTACTGACTTAGGTCACATGGCCAGCCACACGCCCATGTGTCAGCTTGTATGCCACACACGGCCAATAGGCACACCTGTGTGTCTAGACCATGTCAAACCTGTAGGGTATACTGAATTAGATTCGAAGGGTTCCCCAGGGGACACACAACCGTATAGCATGACCGTGTGTCGCACACGGCTGAGACACACGCCCGTGTCTATGCCCTTGTGGACAAAAATAGGCTATTTGCAAAGCCAATTTACCACCCTTTTTGCATATACCTACATAAACTTATATGGTACCAACTTAAGTCACAAATATGCAACCAAAACTCATCAATCAATACACAAATATGCCAAATCCAATATTTCAAGCATATCATTTCACCATTTCTATCCATTACCAAAACATGCCATTGATAAACAATCAATCTCATAATCATCAAACCATCTCAATTTCCATAATAAACTTGCCAATCACATAACAAAATATATATATATACCACAAACACATATATGAACACATATCATAAGCCAAATTGACATTCAATATTACCAACATTCACAAGTCAACTTATATGACCAAACACACACCAACATTTACAAGCCAAATCACATGGCTAAAATCACAACTCAAAGTACCATAACTAGCCTATACATGCCATATACCATATATATACAACTCAAAAGTACCAAGTAGTTGGCTGGATAGTGTGATGTAGTCTCTGACGATCCCTGAATCCGAGCTAGCTTTGAATTCACTATAAAACACAGAAGAAACAAACAAGGTAAGCTATAAAGCTTAGTATGTTTGTATGATATAAACTTATCTAATCAAAAATATATCATTCAACAATTTAAGCATAATAACATGTAACTCTTTATTACTAACAAACCTTTCACCTTTATGTTCATATGCTATATGTAAACTTCATGACTTCTTCGGTTTAAAACTCATAAAATACATATACATAGCTATATTAATCCATAACTAGTTCATACATACACAATATGGCGTTGAATACTTGATATTTCGCACACTAAGTTCCATACCAAATGTCTCGCACACTAAGTGTCATATTCAATGTCTCACACACTAAGTGCCATACTCAATGTCTCACACACTAAGTGCCATACTCAATGTCTCGCACACTAAGTGCCTACTCAATGTCTTGCACACTAAGTGTCGTATATAGCCGAAGCTATCTTAAATCGCACACTAAGTACTAAACATAGCCTATTTGTCGTCAAATATGACCATAATCTCGTATATACAATTTATGCAATATCAAACAATTAAAACCATAATTATAATAATGTTTATCATGTACGAACTTACCTCGGATGCTAAAACGACAATTTGAGTCAATTATTCGATAACTTTTATTTTTCCCCGATCTAGGTTCGAATTCCTCCTTTCTTAATCTAAATGTATTCAAAATCAACTCATTTACTCATCAATTTATTCAATTCAGTCCAAAAACACTTATTTAAGCATTTTTACACTTTAACCCCTAAAGTTCCACATTTTTACAATTTAGTCCTTATTTCATAAATGCACAAAATTCACACAATTCAATTTAACCCATGCTTAGCTGATTTATACTTGAGTCCTAGCAGCCTATATTTATCAACATTTCTCACATTTAACCACACATTTTACAAATTTCACAATTTAATCCTTAATATGCATTTTTACTAAAAAATCACTTTACAAAACATGATAATCTATCAACAAATATCCATTTTTCATCATCAACCATCACAAAACTCATGAATTCATCAATTTAATTTTACAAAATCTCAAAAATTAAGGCACAGGCTAGCTAGTACTCAAAGCAACGATCACAAAACATAGAAATTATCAAAAACCGAGCTAAAACCGTACCTTAATCAAGCTTAATATGTGCCGAGACCTAAAACACCATCAATGGCTTTTTTCTCCCTTAATATTCGACCAAGATGAAAATAACATGGACAAAAATTCAATTTGTTTATATTTTATTATCATTAATAACCATTTTATAAATTTAACCTTAATTAAACCATTTAAAAACAACTTAATGGATGCCCTTTTATGACAAATTTCACTATCAATGGTCTAATATCAACATAAGGACCTTTCATTTAATAAATCGTAGCAATTAAACACCTTTATCAAATAGAATACGACTTTTGAATTTTACGCGATTCAGTCCTTTTATCAAATTAAGCATTCAAACGCTAAAATTATTTCACAAAACTTTCACACATATATAATAACATGCTATAAACACAAAAAATAATATTAAAATAATTTTTGACCTCAAATTTATGGTTTCGAAACCACTGTTCCGATTTAGCTAAAACTGGGTTGTTACAGTAGTAGATAGGATGAAACACTTTGTTTCTTCTTTGACCCATCACAGCTCCAACAGTAAAATCGCATGCATCGCACATCAACTCAAAAGGTGAGTTCCAATTAGGTGTAACAATTATTGGGGCTGAGGTTAATTGACTTTTTAATTCTTCAAAAGCTTCTAAACACGCTTTATTGAACTTAAAAATGGTGTCTTTCTCTAAAAGCATGCACAAAGGCTTGGAAATTTTTGAAAAATCTTTAATAAACCTTCAGTAAAATCGGCATGGCCTACAAAACTTCGAACTCCTTTAACATTAACTGGAGGTGGTAATTTTTCAATTACATCCACCTTCACTTTGTCAACTTGAATGCCGTTTCTAAAAATTTGTGTCCTTAAGCAATTCCCTCCTTAACCATAAAATGACATTTCTCCCAGTTAAGGACAAAATTTTTCTCCTCTTATCTTTTCAGTACCTTAGCCAAATTACTCAAACAAACATCATAAGTATTACCAAAAATAGAAAAATCATCCATGAAAGTCTCAACCAAATTTTCTACCATATCAGTAAATATTACAATCATGCATCGTTGAAATGTGGCAAGTGTATTACATAAACCAAAACGCATTCACCTAAAAGCAAACGTACTATAAGGGAAAATAAAATTCATTTTCTGTTGATCTTATAGGGCTACAACTATTTAGTTATATCCCGAATATCCATCTAAGAAGCAATAAAATTCGTTACCTGCAAGTAGTTCTAACATCTTATCATAAAAGACAACGAGAAATGGTCTTTCCAAGTAGCTTTGTTCAATTTTCTATAATCTATACAGATTATCCAACTCGTGACAGTTATCGTTAGAACTAACTCATTACGTTCATTCTCAACAATTGTGATTCTGCCTTTCTTTGATGCACATTGTACCGAACTTACCTATGAACTATCTGAGATGGGGTAGATAATTCCCGTATCTAACCATTTGATTACTTACTTTTGTACTACTTTTTTCATGATAGGGTTGAGTCTCTTTTTCCCATTAATTCTAGCTCTTTTACCCTCCTCTAGGATAATGTTGTGCATACAAAAGGAAGGGCTTATTCCTCGAATATCAACTATGGTCCAACCAACTATCCTCTTAAATTTCTTTAAGACTTCAATCTGTTGCTCCTCTTGGTGTTCTATCAGTTCTGTTAAAATAATCATAAGAAAAGTAGAACTATTACCTAAATAAATGTATTTCAAATGGGAAGGAAGTGCCTTAAGTTTAAGTTTGGGTGGTTCCTCAACTGACAACTTTGGTTATGTAAATTCGCAAACTTCCAAATTTAATGGTTCAAACTATGTTGGTTGAAAAAAGTTCCTCGGATTAGTTTCCATCAAAGCCATATTTTCATTACCTTTTTCATCTTCCAGTGGCTCAGATCTTAAAGTGTTCTCCAATAGGTCTTCTTCAAAATTATTCTCCCATTCCATAGAAACTAAATTTTCTAACTCTTCTATCACTGAACATTCTTCCGTCGAATCAAGAAATTTCATGGCTATAAGAACATTAAACATTATGTAATTGTCTTGAACTCTCATGGTGTGTTCGCCTTTTTTCATCTCTATTAATGTTCTTCCTATGGCTAGGAAAGTTCATCCCAGAATGATTGACACTTCCTTACCTACTTCAAAATCTAAGACAGTGAAATTAACAGGAAAATTAAAGTTATCTACTCTTACCAAAACATCATCGATGTTTCCTTCTGGGTATGCTAAAGATTGATCCACCAATTGGAGTGCCACAGTCATGGGTCTTGCTTCACCTATTTCTAACAGCTTGAAAATAGATTTGGGCATCAAGTTGATGCTTGATCCTAAGTCGCACAAAGTTTTACCATAGTAAGATTCACCAATATTACAGGGTATGGTAAAAGTTTTACCATAGTAAGGCATTTGATTTCTAAAGTTAATATACAAATGGTTTAGAAGTATGATTGAAAATCTGAAATAGTTTTGAATAAAGGATGGGATTGCGCATATGATTGGCTCTATTTCCTTGTCCATCATTTTGATTTCCAAGGTCCATTTCAGCTTGTCTCTGGGCTAATCGTTCACGTCTTCTTTGTCTAAATGTCTGGTCAATTTTAGGGTCTACCGATAATAAATTGATAATTTGATTTACGCTCATAAACTCCTGAAAATAAAACACAAAAAAAAGAATAAAGAATTAATTAGTAAAGTTAGTAGTTAAATAAAAACAAAATAAAAAACCAAATTGCAAAGAATAATTTCACAAAAAAAATGATTAAGGCAACATTCCCTGGCAATGGCGCCAAAAACTTGTAACGTGTAGGTTTGTGCAAGTGTGCACAATCGTTATCAAGTAATAAGTAAAAACGTTATTGTCTCCACAGGGACTGTATATGTTAATCAATTAATTATAAAATTAGAGTTAACAATTTGGTGATAAAAACACAATATTTTTGAGTGGTGTGATACAAAAATAATTACCAAATGTAAGATGATCCCTAATGCAATTTTAATCTAAATGCAAAGTCTGAAGTGAAATGTTTGAAAGGATTTTAGTAGCAAAAACACAAAATTCAACAATCAATAACATGAATAGGCTAGGATAATTACATCATTCAACTTAATTCATTTTTCTCATGCTTAATAGTGTTCGGAAAATATTCCATGGCAACTCGATCTTTCATGAGTTTTAAAACCAAATTAAGCTCTTTCGAAATTTTTTACTTAGTAAAATATGCATTTTACTGATCATATTAAACTAAAGGTTTCTTCAAATTCAAGTAAGTAATAGGGACGGGTTAAGTTTGAAACAATTTAATCACAAAAACCTAAAAACTATGCAAGATAATAGAGCTCGTTAAAGATATTATGAACCTTTGATTTAGTCGATTAGGATCTAAATTAAGCATGCACTTTTCATCTATTGTGTCCATTAGCTTTCGTCTGGTTAGGATCACTCAGCTAATTCTAATACATCCAATCACGTATGAATGAAATGCATACTTGAGTTTAATTGAAAACATGATCGACTAAGGCATAAACACTATAAACATGATTTAAAAAAACTTCATTAAATTAATGCAATAATCCTAGCTAAATAGATTTAAGCTACCATTGTTGATGACAAGATTGCAAACATGATTAAAATTAAAGTAAGAAAGAATAAACTCTATTGAATCAGTAGTCTCGTAAACTTTGATTAAAGATGTTTTCCTCTAATCCTCATACTGCTCCTTTGCTAATGGGTCCTCAAGGTGGCCAGCCAAGAGATTATATTAGCAAAGTTTTGCTAGCTAAAAAAAGAAAGAACTATGGGATGCTATGCACGGGAATGAAGACAGGAAATGAGAGAATGGAAGAATGATATGAAATGAGATATGAGGGATTGAGTAAGGGATGAGAGATATGTGAGATGGGAGTGGGTATTTATACTTGAGGTTGGTGGGAGAGTTTACTACAAATAGTGAAAAATATCTCTCCATTTACTTCTTTACTTGGTCGGCCACACGTTGTGGAAAAGGGTGGATGATGGTTGTTTGATTCAAGCATGAAATCATGCTAGAATCAAGTAAGGGTTGGACGGTTTCAAGGGCAAACTTCATGGGCTCTTTTTTTTTTAATTTCAACTATAGGGACCTCTAATAAATATCCCAAAATTGATTTTTGGGCAGACAATATGCTTGTGTCAAATTGGGCTTGTCTTCCCCTTGTTTGCATGGTTTTGTGACCCATGAAATAATTAGACTTGTCCACCATGTAACATCATTTTTAACTGGGTCAAAGTAACAACTACATGACCCAATTTGCATGGTTTTGCTGTCTAAGTAGGGTAGAATTGCTAATGTCCATGCAAGAATTATAATAAGCTTCATATTATATCTACTTCATGGTCCCCCTACATAATAAAATATAACACATTAATAAATAACATGAAATAATTTAATTTATACACAAAATTAAGACAATAAAGAACATATTTGCATTTTTTATAAATTCATGCCCATCATTGAAATATAAACAAAATTCACCTAATTAATTAACAAGTACTCGAAATTAATATTATTTGTAAGTTAAAAGGTGTTATAAACCGCTAAAAAACCTATATAAATTAGAGTTTACAAGGATCAAGGATTCCCTTCAATGGTATCACCATATCCCCTTGGGTATCGCGATATCCATCTACCAAGGAAGACCCCAAGTTTCAACACTGCTCGAGATATCACGATATCCCCTTTTGGGTATCGTGATATCACCTTCTTCAAGGAGGAAAACTTGGACAAAAAGGGAAACCTTTGTCTACTCTGCCCACCAATCGCGTAAGGGTTGTATAGGGGTATTTTTGGCATCTAAAAGTCATCAGAATACACTTCAAAACAACTAAAAATTTTTGAGGAGGAGAGATACACAAATTAGCTTAGTTTTAGGTCTAGATTCAAGGTTCTCTAGATTGAATTAATTTTTTGTAATTAAGTAAATATGTTTTTATTTTTAGGATATTTTTAGAATATTGTACAACAAAGCTTGGATTGTGCTACGAATGTTAGTATTTGTTACTTTTATTATTGGGGAAGAAATGTGTTGGTTGTGGTTGGCAGTAGGTGCAGGATGAAGAATAAAAGAGAAAAAAGAGTTGGAAAATGAAAGGAATTGAAATATTATCATGGCAAAATGTTAGTTAGATTACCAACAAGGATGCCATGGCAATTCTAGGAAGATAACGCAACACTCAATCCACGTCACTCTTACCCAACTGTACTTGTACTAAATAAACCATCCTAAAAAATATGAAGCAAAAAAAGTGTGCTGAGAGGGGGAGACCTAGCCTATAAAGAAGAAAAGAGAAAAAAAACAATGAAGTTTTTTAGAGAGAGAAAAATTGGAGAGTAGTTTTTCTCTCTACATCAGATTCTCGTGAACAATCTCAGAGAAAAGAGAGGAGACTGTAGCAACTTACAAAGGAGAAAAATTTCAGACATAATGAAAGAGAAGAGAAATCTACCCTGGGTTTTGCATCAAATCTTAGTATTAAAGTGAAAGCTAAAGTAGCGAGAGCTTCTTGTAGTTCTTCCTTTATTTTCTGATTTGAACTTTGTGAATCGTAACTTCAATGATGATGTTGAATGGTTTTATTTTGGATTTGAATGTCCGATCCATGAGCTAAATCTCATTGGGTTAGAATTATTTGTGTAACACCCCTCACCCGTATTCAATGCTGGAATGGGGTTACGGAGCATTACTGGACTTATAACACATATAACTGTACTTTTCTCATGCATTCAATCATTTCATACAATCATCATTCAATTTTTCCCTTAAAATAGCCTACGAGGCCATAAACATGCTTTAGGAGCGGTTCGGGACTAAACTGATAACTTAAAAAAATTCATGAAACTTTCAATTTTTTCTCAAACAGAGGACACACGCCCGTATGACCAAGCCATGTGTCTCATACGGTCATCACACACGCCTGTGTCACCAGCCGTGTGAAAATAGGGGTAGATACTGACTTGGGTCACACAGCCAACCACACGCCCGTGTGTCTAGCTCGTGTGCCTTTCGAAGTGGCCACACACGCCCATGTACCAGGCCATGTACTAGGCAGTGCCAAAACTATAGGGTATACTGACTTATGCAACACGGCAAAGTTACACGCCCGTGTGCTAGGCCATGTACCAATTAGGGGGTATACTGACTTGTACCACACGGTCGGTCACACGCCCGTGTGTGAGACCGTGTGGAGTATACTGACTTCATTTTAAAAACAACACCAGGGGACACACAGCCGTGTAACATGATCGTGTGTCGCACATGGCTGAGACACACGCTTGTGTCTCTGCCCGTTAGACAAAAATAGGCTATTTGCAAAGCCATTTTGCCAGCCTATGTATACATGCATGCACAAGCATAAATTACAACAATTTATAACCCAATAGGTAGCCAATCCACAACATTTCATACACATTTTATACCAATTCGACATAGTATTCAAATACCTAATTAATATCTTACATTTTCTATTTATATGTCTACTACATATCAAGGAAACATTTGCATATTTCCATTCCATCTACTACTTGCCAAAACATACCATATTTGAACACTTATACACAACCAAAACATTACACCAATTTAAGCCAAATAACATGGCTTTAACTTATACCACAACATGTACCAAAATCACTATCTCAAGCAACCATAACTATCATCTTTATAACTAGCCTATACATGCCATATTTACAAATATCCATGAGTTCAAAGGTACCAATCAGCAGCTGGATAGTGTGATGCGTAACTCTGACTTATCCGAATCGAGCGAGCTATCGAATCTCTATAAAACATGGAAAAGAAACAAAGTAAGCTTTGTAGCTTAGTAAGCCCGTATAATTCAGAATTTAACTTACAATTTATACATAATCAAACAAATAAACCAAGCATATCAAATTCACTTGCCAAATGCCTATACAGAAGCATTCATCAACAAGTTAGTCACATAAGTGCATGTAATCATCCCTTATCTCAATTTAATACTCAATACATTGTATCATATCAAATTTACACATATCATGTACATCATTTATAACATTTCATTCTCAATCATATAAATAGTAATTTATTCGATAACACATAGCGTTTGTGTCTAGATTACCGTACGTTGAACAAGGTTAAAATAAACAATAAGTACCCTCTACCCAAGATCGAAGACTTGTTTGATCAATTAAGTGGGGATTTAATTTTCTCCAAGATCGATTTAAGGTCAAGGTTACTATTACTTTGGCACATATACTATGCCCATTCATTTATAACGTTAAGTGGGGATATGGTCATTATGAGTTTTGGTGATGCCATTTGGGTTGACAAATGTGCCGGTAGTATTTATGAACTTTATGAATAGGGTGTTCCAGCTATATTTGGATCAATTTGTTATAGTTTTTATTGATGATATACTGGTTTATTCTGGGAATGAAAGGGATCATGAGATGCATTTGAGAATTGTGTTGAGTACCTTACGTGAACATCAGTTATATGCAAAGTTCAGCAAATGTGAGTTCTTGCTAAAAGAAGAGCACTTCCTGGGACATGTTATCTCAGTGAAAGGTATTAAGGTAAACCCTGCTAACGTAAAGGCAATTCTGGAATGTGGCCCAAGAGTGTTTCTAAAGTCTACAGCTTTCTGAGGTTGGTTGGATACTACAAAAGGTTTGTGAAGGGTTTCTCAATAATAGTATCACCTCTCGCCAAGTTGTTGAGAAAAAAGGAAAAGTTTGTATGGAGTGATGAATGCCAACAAAGCTTTTAGGAATTGAAAGAAGTCCTGACTAAAACTCCAATATTAGCATAATCAAAGCCTAGTGTTGAGTACACAGTTTATACTGATGCCTCTCTAAATGGGTTAGGATGTGTTTTTATCCAAAAAGAAAAGGTCATAGCTTATGCAACATGCCAACTGAAACGTCACAAAAATAATTACCCTACGTATGATTTGGAGTTAGAAGCAGTATTCTTAGCACTGAAACTCTAAAGACATTATTTATATGGGGAAAGATGCCACATATTTTCTGATCACAAAAGCGTGAAGTAGTTGATGACCTAGAAGGATTTGAATATATGCCAAATAAGATGGCTGGAATTGTTGAAAGACAATGATATGATCATTGAGTATCACCTAGGGAAAGCAAATGTTGTGGCAGATGCTTTGAGCAAAAAGACTGTGGCGGCCTTGATGTCCCTTTGAGCTAAGTGACCATTTTTTATGGTAGAGCCCTGTTCGTAGAGCTAGTTGTAACACCAACCCATCTCTCTATTATATTAAAAGAACAAATAAAGGATGTCCAGTATGTTAAATTTAAATAAAATATGTTATCTGGCAAAGCAATGAACTTCAATATAGGCAAGGATGCGAGCTCAGGTTTAAGAATAATGTGTATGTACTAGTAGGAAATGGGCTGAGAAAAGAACTATTGAAGGAAGCTTATCAAGGACCTTTTTCACTTCAATCTAGTAGCATCAAGATGTATAGAGATCTGAAGAACTCCTATTAGTGGTCAGGTAAGAAGAAGGAACTTTTAGAGTAAGTCGCAACTTGTCTAACTTGTCAGAAGGTTAAGGAGATGTAACATCCCAAAATTGTGTCTAGTCGGAACAATGGTTTTGAGACCACAAATCCAATGTCAAAATATTTATTTTATGATTATTATGAGGCTTAGAATATGAAAGTAAGCATGTGTTAAAGTTTCATAAAGAAATTCTTAGTTAAGGTGTCCAATTGGAAATTAGGGACCAAATTGAATAAATTGCAAAACTTGGATTTTAGAAGCAATTTGCATGAAATTGCTTTAGATTATTAATTATAAGGTCTTAAAGAGTAATCTTCCCAATTTCTAAGTTTTTGAACAAAAATGGGCATGCATGGAAAATTTTGAAAGTTTAGTAAGGAAGGGCATTTTGGTCATTTGGTAATAAAATCAATAAAAAGGGGAAATGAAGGCAAAAATCAGCCATTCTTCTCCCTCTTGCTCCGAAATTCCAAGGGACACCATAGCTAGGGTTTCTTCACTTTCCAAACTCAATAGTAAGTGACTCATAGCCCCGTTTTTAACATTCTCTGTATTTTTGAGATCCTTGTAACATGTACTCTCCATTTCTACCTATATTTTAAGCTAGGGTTCATGTATGCAAAATGAACCATGTGTGACATGTTTGTTCTTTGATGATTTATGGGGGAATATGTAAGTTAGATGTGTGTTAAACGTCTTTTCCTAAGTGATTTTCATGAAAAACCCTTAAAAGGACCTTTTTGCAAAAGGTACAAAATATATGGTAGAAATGTGAAATAGAGAAAAATGTGGGCTAGTATTAGTTTATAATGCATTCAGCTAGGCTTGGGTAACTAAGGAATTGCATGTATTTCATTTTACGAGCCTAAGGACTAAGTTGTAAAATTTTGAAATGTTAGGGGCAAAATGGTCATTTTGCCCAGGGGTGAATTTTAGGTCCAAAATAAATAGCATGAGATATTAATAATTTATTTATACTGATATAGACCCTGAAAAACTGATTCCGGAGATCAATCATGGAAAACGAAAGGTTTCGGTATAATTGAAATACGAAACCTAAGCAATTACCAGGTAAGTTCGTGTAACTCGAATGTAAACTATCTTTAAATACATTAAAGGTGTATGTACATGTATGAATTATAATAGTAATATTTATTGTATGACAACTCATGAATTATTAATGTTATGATGAAATGTCCCGGTTGAATAAAAAGGGATGTCTGATGGATTACTTGAAAATGAAATAATGGTATAAAGGATCTAGCCCAGACGGGTGATCCTATAGTGATCTAGCATCCCGAAGAATATGTGTGCTTTGACGAATTTAGCCTGGACGGGTAATCTGAATAGGATCTGAATTTAGCCTAGACTAGTAATTCAGACCTGAACTCGTAGGAGTATATGTCATTGTAGGGGGTTTAGCCTGGACTAGTAATCCCGACATTACTCTGTGAGTTACGTTGTGGGGGATTTAGCCTGAACTGGTAATTCGCGATAAAAGTGAGGTTCACGAGAGTGCGTATTAAAAGATCACTTGCATGATTTGATGGTAAACGAGATATCCATGGAGATTCCAAGAAATTCGACAGGATTAAAAATGTTAAATGGGAATAGACATGTTTGAATTGGTGAGCTCATCTATGAAGGATGTTACATTGTACTGGCATGAGACTAACTTGATGGTTGAGTACATCTAATATGAAATTTTACTATGAATGTTTGGCCTGAATGTCTTATATGTTTGCATGCTAAATAACCGGTAAGTTTACTTTCCCGTTATCCGGACTTACTAAGCATGTTAATGCTTACCCCCTCTCTTTTCCCTATTTTATAGAGCTCTTGGACTCGTGAAGATTGGAAGATGATTAAAGCATTGTCAACACTATCAACTTGTCTTGTGTTGGTATATAGATACTTTATTTTGTTTCAATGGAATGTACAGGTTTTGGTTATTTTGTGATATGTGTCATTGGTTGGCCTATGTAAAGGCTTAAATATTTAACTTATTCTTTTTGTATATGGCCATAAGACATGGCTCATTTTGATGAAGGCTATGACCTACTAATGGTGCTTGTTTGTGGTTAAATGTTCTTGTAATGATTAAATGTGGTATATTATAAATAGACATATGAAATGTAGCCAAATCACTTGCGATGGTTAGGTCATAATTGGAAATGAGTTATAACAATGAGCCAGGTCTAAATGTGTTTTTGAATGAGATGGAACTCTTAAATACAAAGAGGATAAATTAGCATCTACATAACCAATGGTATGAGGTTAACATGCAATAGACCATTTATGGTAGTACTCAGACATATTTAGGCCATGCTAAACATCATTGAGGCTCACGAATATGAGTGGTTATAGAGGGTGACCATTGGCTTAGATTTGTAGCCTCCAAAAGGGTCCACACGGATAGACACATGGGCGTGTGTCTATGTAACACCTCTTACCCGTATCCGTCGCCGGAACAGGGTTCGAGGTATTAACAAATTATAGTATATACTATTAAATAAAACCCAACAAAAATATGGCGTGCAATTTGATCATGGATCATTATAACATATGCCATTAACAATACAAACCAATTTCAAAGGCTTCGTACAAAATGATTAGTTTGATACTATAAGTATTAATTTAAACCTAGACAATTATGACACATAACAAAATAACTAAGTCTGCTATACACGCCATATTTCAAAATGTTGAGTTCAGATACCAAGAGTATTGATAGTGCAGGCGGATCTTCTACGATCTCTAACTCCTGTGCTAGCTGGATGACACTATAAGACAAAGGAGAGAAAAGAAAGTAAGCTTATAGCTTAGTAAGTATATAAATAACAAATAAGGAATCTAATATGTTTACAACATAACTCAATTATATCATATTTTTAATTTTACTGTTTACTCCAATTTGATCAAGCTGTCCCTCCTGCGTCATGATTACTAAATAAATCATAACTCAATTTACGAAACTCAAAATTCAAATCCGTAAAATTTCTATAAATCTAAACTCATACAACTTCTTACTAATTGCTTTCTAGAATTTTTGGTTCAGCCAATTAGTACAATTTATTAGTTAAAGTTTCCCCTGTTACACAGCTCAACTGATCTGACCTCTGTTCAATAAGAATTGAATTTCTCTCAGTAGACAATTACAATAACCATGAAATCTATTTCATTTAAAACTAGACTCAATAAGGAATTTATGAATATAAACTATATTTCTTAATTTATTTTTTACAATTTTTAATGATTTTTAAAAGTTGGAAAAGGGGATCACATAGTCATCCTGAGCAAGTCACACACAATTGTAAATATCTCAAAATATAGAATTCATTTGCTTGATCTGTTTCTTTTATATGAAAATAGACTCAGTAAGCTTTAATTTCACATCTCATTCAACCTCTAATTAAATTCCTTCTATTTTTTATGAATTTTCAAAAGCACGTCACTGCTACTGTCCAAAACAGTTTTAATGCTAATTTCACTCTTTCACACATTCTTTATACTAACCTCATTTTAACTTACATATATATATACCACAAATAATTTTCACCACATTTCATACATCACAAGTGTAGGTCCATGACTACAATGTCACCACAGAACCATCCCGTTGAAAAATTCGGATTAATCCTCGATACTTGATGGTTTCAGCACACAACCCCACCATCATATATCATTTAATTCGTCTCTCTTGTACACATGGTGAACACTTAGTACCACTCATGCGACCTAGTCGATTTGTCTCGTAGCTCTCTTGTCTACATGGTGTCCTTCACTTAGAATCACGCATGCGACCTAGCTACATTTATCTTTCACGTAGCTTTCTTGTCTACATGGGATACATCCCGTATCACACATGTGACCTAGCTACTACATAGTATCTCGTAGCTTTCTTGTACACATGATGTGCACTCGGCACCATACATGTGACCTAGCTACTCACCCTCTATTTTATTCGATCTTTCCGAATGTTCAACGTGGATCTCTCTCTCTATTACTTATTTCCATTCTTCCAATAGTCGATTTATACTTCAACATCAGCTAGTATATATATAATAGGCTGAAATATAAGAATGTAAATGAAATTAATGTATTACTTACATACAAACTTACCTCGGTGCAAAATATGGGAATTTTGCAATTTAGTCCAAAACTTTCTCCTTCCCCCGTTCGAGGTCGATTCCACGCCTTTCTTGATCTATAACAACATATTTAGCTCATTTAACACTCGAACTATTTATTTTAATCCAAAAAATCACATTATACAAAAATTACATTTTTGCCCCCTAACTTTTACAAAATTATGATTTTTCCCCAAGGCTCGAAAATTTAATTTCAACCCTTATTCTTATGTTTAATGACCTACTGATCATTTTTCTCTTCTATGGCAACATCAAATTCTCACTCTAACACATAGTTATGAACAATAGGTATTTTTATCGATTATGCCGTTTTGCTCATTTTCGTTAAAAATCGCTTAGAAAAGATCGTTCTCCTAACTTCAAACATTCATATTCTACCATCAAACAATAAAATACATGCCTATCATTCATGGGTAAATTTTTAAACATAAACCCTAACTCGAAATAATGGTAGAAATAAGTAAACCGAGCTACGAGGATTTCAAAAATGTGAAGAACATTAAAAACGGGGCTTGAAATCACTTACTATGAAGCTTGAAAGTTAAAGAAACCCTAGATATGGAGGAGAGAAATTTTCGGCAGCAACTAATGAAGATGATAACCAATTTTGTGTTATTTTTCCCATTTTATTTCATTTAATATACAAATGACCAAAATGCCCTTACTACTAAACTTTCAAAAAAATTCCCTCCATGTCCAACTTTTGTCCATAACTTAAGAATGGGTCAAATTGCTATTTAAGACCTCCTAGTTAATATCCCAAAGCAATTTCATACTAAAAACTTCTAAAACACGAGTTTTACAATTTATTCGATTTAGTCGCTAATCTCAACTTAAGCGCGCAATGCACAGAATTTCATCACGAAATTTTCACGAAATCATGAAATCATATCATAAACCCCAAAATAATTATAAAACAATTATTTCTATCTCAAATTTGTGGTCACAAAACCACTATTCCGATTAGGCCCTAATTCGGGTTGTCACAGTCTAGGCCGTATGTGACACATGGTCATCCCCATAGGCGAATGGTATGGCCGTGTGTCCCCTGCACCTAAAATTTCTAGGTCAGAATGAATGGTAATAAAAACACAAGTAGAGACACGGTAGTGTGTCTCAACCGTGTGGAGGACACGGCCTAGCACACGGGCGTGTGTCTTGGCCAAGTTTCCCTAAACGCATGATGATGTCATAAACAGAATGCTTGAGTTTTTTAGCACGGGCATGTCTAAGTCGTGTGAAGGACACGGGCCAGGGACACGAGCGTGTGCTCGGCCGTGTGAGAACCCCTGTAAGTTCAAAATGAGAAATAAATTCAATTAATTCCACACAGGTAAGGGACACGAGTGAGTCCCAAAGTACACGGGCGTGTGCATTGCCTCCACACAAGCGTGTGAGGCTTAACCTAGGAAATTTTCCAAAACTTTCTTAAGTTCTTGGTTTAGTCCTGGACCATTTTCAATGTATGTCTTGGGCCTCGTAGGTCCATGATAGGGACATTATGAATATGATTGATTGGTTTTAATTTGGAACAAAATTTCATGGGCCAAAATTTTCCTGAAAATGTCATGTTTGTGCACAGTAATGCCCTGTACCTTGTCCCGATCTCGGGTATGGGTAAGGGCCATTACATTTTATGGTTTCAGAGCTACGGTTTAGTCGATTCTAGAACTAACGTAGCATATGTCAAGTATATCTATAAGATGCCATTATACAAGTTATGATAGTGTGACATCTCCTAACCATTTTTAATTCTATTTGAATATAGTAAATGCTTTCCAATCAAGCTCAAGATGAGTCCAAGGGAGTCAAGAGCCATGCTCCAGCTTCCGTTCAACGAGCTACTTCTAGTAGTAGTAGAAGGCCTATGTCTGAAGGCCGAGAAAAGGCAAGAGCTGCCTTCTTTGATATGATGGATGAATGGTTTGGAGATTATTTGAGAAACTGCCCCAATATACCACGACCTCCTCTACCCTTTGCTTGACCTTAAGGAGAAGTGCCACAAGGTGTGGTACTCATGAGAATTGGTAAGGCCCCTGTGGACAAACTTAGGAAATATGGAGCGAAGAGTTTAGGGCCACAATTGATGACGATCCGAAATGTGCCGAATTTTGGCTTGAGAATACCATGTGAGTTCTCGACGAACTGTCTTGTACTCTTGAGGAAAGTTTGAAATTTATGGTGTTGCTATTGAAGGACACTGCATACCATTGGTGGAAAATCGTATCCTCAGTAGCACCGAGAGAGAGTATCACATGGGAATTTTTCCAAGCAGAATTTAGGAAGAAGTATATCAGCCAAAGGTTCTTGGACCAGAAGTAGAAGGAGTTCCTGGAACACAAACAAGGAAACAAAACCATGCCAGAATATGAAAGAGAGCTCGTGAGACTAAGTTAGTATGCAAGTGAGTGGGTCCAATTGGAGGCAGAAATGTGTAAGCGCTTTGAAGAAAGTCTGAATGAAGAAATCAAACTATTAATCAGGATTCTCGAAATAAGAGAGTTGGCTACGTTAGTCGATCGAGCCAAGAAGGTTGAGGAACTGAATAATGAAAGAAAGCGAGCAAAGAGAGAAGCTAGAGCTTCGAGTAAGAGATCTAGCAGCAGAACGCACTCCTTTCCTACGAAGAAATCGAAGAGTCAACAAGAACGTTCCATTGTATCAGTGGGATATTAGGGCAAAACAAGAAGCTCTAAACGACACAATCCAAGGTCTTCCTCCCCTAAGGTAACTAGTGTGGGGAGTTTAAAGGATCAAAAGCTGAGATGTAAAAGCTACAACAAGTTTCATTTCGGGGAATGTCAAATGAAGAGTGGGGCATGTTTTAGATGTTGTTCCCTTGACCACTTCCTTAAAGACTGCCCAAAACGAGCCAATAAAGAGGTGGATTTAGCCCCAAAGTTTAATGTTCCTAATCTTCGAGGTAGACCACCATGACATCCTGGAAGTGTAAGTGGTAGTCGAACTACTGTCAAGGATCCGACTGCAAAATCAGAGGCTCTAGCCCTGGCAAGGATTTATACGATATGTGCTAGAGAGGAAGCTTCAACTCCCGATGTCATTACGGGTACATTTTATCTTCATAATACTCGTGTCATTACCTTAATTGATCCAGGATCGACCCATTCCTACATATGCATGAAATTGGTGTCTAGCATGAACATGTTTGTGGAATTAATGGAATTTGTAATTAAGGTGTCGAACCCTCTAGGTAAGTCGGTATTAGTAGATAAAGTTTGTAAGAATTGTCCTTTGACAATTCAAGGACATTATTTTTCGAAAAATCTTACGCTTTTGCCATTTGACGAATTTGATGTAATACTTGGTATCGATTGGTTGACCGTCCATGATGTGATAGCAAACTGTGGTAGCAAGTACATGGAATTAAAATGTTCAGATGGTGACATTCTCCGAGTTGATTCAAATGAGTTGAATGCACCGCCGGCTATGATTACTTCAATGATGGCTCAAAGGTATATGATGAAAGGATATGAAGCTTAACTTGCGTTCATATTAAATGTTAAAGAATCTGAATTGAAGATTGAGTCGGTATCAATAGTCCATGAATATCTGGACGTGTTCCTAGAAAAGTTACCAGGGTTACCTCCTGTTAGAGAAGTGGAATTCGGTATTGAGGTACTACCGAGAACGATGCCTATTTCTATTGCTCCGTATAGAATGACCCCTACTGAGTTGAAGGACTTAAAATCATAGTTGCAAGAATTAACTGATAAAGGTTTTGCAAGACCGAGCTCTTCACCTTTAGGTGCTCCTATTTTATTCGTGAAAAAGAAAGATGGATCGATGAGGTTGTGCATTGACTACTAGCAACTCAATAAGGTGACTATTAAGAGTAAGTATCCCTTACCTAAGATTGATGACTTGTTCGATCAGTTGAGGGGAGCCATAGTATTTTTGAAAATAGATTTGAGATCCGGCTGCTACCAGTTACTAGTTAAGGAGGAAGATGTGCCTAAGACTGTCTTCAGGACGAGGTATGGTCACTCCAAGTTCCTTGTCATGCCTTTTGGTCTAAAAATTGCCCCAGCTGTGTTTATGGATTTAATAAATCATGTATTCTGACCGTACTTGGACAAGTTTGTAGTAGTATTCATAGTTGATATTTTGATCTATTCCAGGAACGAGTCCGAACATGCTGGACATTTGAGGACTGTTTTAAAAACTTTACAGGATAGGCAACTCTATGCTAAGTTTGGCAAGAGTGAGTTTTGGCTTCAAGAAGTCAAATTTCTTGGTCATATTGTGTCTGGTGATGGCATCCGAGTTGATCCGAATAAAATTTCTATTATTGTCGAATGGAAGCCACCAAAGAACGTAGCAGAGGTTAGAAGCTTTTTGGGCTTAGCCAGTTATTACCGACACTTTGTGAAAGGATTTTCTATGATTGCAACTCCCTTGACGAGGTTACTGGAAAGGGATGTTAAGTTTGAATGATCAAAAAAATGTCAACAAAGTTTCGATAAATTGAAGACATTACTGATAGAAGCTCCAGTTTTGGTACAACCTGAACCGGGAAAAGAATTTGTGATTTATAGCGATGTGTCCTTAAATGCACTAGGTTGTGTGCTTATGCAAAAGGGTGAAGTGATAGCTTATGCCTCGAGGCAACTGAAACCACACAAGAAAAATTATCTGACTCATGTCTTAGAGCTAGCTGCTATTGTATTTGCCTTAAAAATTTGGAGACACCATTTGTATGGTGAAACTTGACGTGTATTCACCGATCACAAGAGTCTTAAGTACTTGATGACTCAAAAGGAATTGAATCCGAGATAGCGAAGGTGGCTAGAGTTGATTAAGTATTATGAGCTTGTGATCGATTACCATCCTGGTAAAGCGAACGTAGTTGCCGACGCGTTGAGCAGAAAGTCCTTGTTTGCTCTGAAGGTTATGAACACGCATTTGGCGTTATCTGATGATGGTTTAGTTTTGGCAGAGTTGAGAGCTAGACCAACATTTCTCCAAGAGGTTTGCGTAGCTCAGATCAATGATAGTGACTTGCAAGTCAAAAGAGCACAATGTGAAAAGAGAGTCGAATCAGATTTTTAGATTGATTCTAATGGTTTTTAATGTTTTCAGATAGGTTCGATGTACCCAAAGATGATGAGCTTATTCGGAAGATTTTGCAAGAGACACATGATAGTCGTCTGTCAATTCACCCGGGAAGTACCAAGATGTACAATGATTTAAAGACCATGTACTGGCGGAATGGTATGAAAAGAGATATCTATGAATTTGTGTCAAAATGTTTGATATGTCAGCAGGTCAAGGCTGAACACCAAGTGCCTTTAGGTTTATTACAGCCTGTAATGGTTCTCAAATGGAAATGGGACAGGATCACCATAGACTTTGTGATTGGACTACCGTTAACCCCGAAAAAGAAAGATGATGTTTGGGTTGTAGTGGATAGACTAACAAAGTCGGGTCACTTTATTCCTGTACAGACAGATTACTCTCTTGGTATATTGGCTAACTTATACATATCTGAGATTGTGAGATTACACGGGGTACCATTGTCGATCATTTCAGATAGAGACCCGAGATTCACTTCAAGATTTTGGAAGAAACCACAAGAAGCCTTGGTTACAAAGTTGAGTTTTAGTACGATGTTCCACCCACAAACCGATGGTCAGTCTGACCGAACGATTCAGACCCTTGAGGATATGTTACGGCGCTGCATCCTTGAATTTTAGGGTAGTTGGGAAAAATATTTACCATTGGTGGAGTTCGCCTACAACAACAGTTTTCAAATGAGTTTAAAGATGGTGCCCTATGAGGCATTATATGGCCAGAAGTGTCAGGCTCTATTGTATTGGACGGAACTCAAGGAACACCAGATTCACGGGGTTGACTTAATCAAAGAAACTAAAGAAAAGGTTAAAGTGATCCGTAATTGTTTGAAAGCGGCATCGGATAGGAAAAAGTCATATGCCGATTTGAAAAGGAAAGAGATTGAGTTTCAAGTCGGAGATAAAGTATACTTGAAAGTGTCTCTTTGGAAAAAAGTTTTGAGATTTGGCCGGAAAGGCAAATTGAGTCCAAGGTTTATTAGACCCTACGAGATTACTAAGAATTGGACCATTAGCCTACCGCTTAGCACTTCTATTCAAATTATAAAAGATTTATGATGTTTTCCATGTGTCCATATTGCGTAGATAAAGATCAGATCCCTCACATGTGATTTCACCGACGGAAGTTGAGATTAGTGTAATAGCCTAAAATTGGGTCTAATTGGAATAGAGGTTTCGGGACCACAAAATTTGAGAGAGAAATAATTATTTTATGATTATTTTGAGGTCTATGATATGATTGCATGATTGTGTGAAAATTTCGTGAAGAAATTCTATGCATAAAGTGTTTGAAGTTAGGGGCTAAATTGAATAAGTTGCAAAACTTGCATTCTAGAAGTTTCTAGTATGAAATTGCTTTGAAATATTAATTAGGAGGTCTTAAATAGAAATTTGACCAATTTCTAAGTGATGGACAAAAATTGGACATGGATGGAATTTTTGAAAGTTTAGTAAGGAAGGGCATTTTGGTCATTTGGTAATTAAAAGAAATAAAAAGGGAAAATAAAGCCAAAATTGACTCATCTTTTTCATGGAGGCCGAAATTAGCATAGGGGAAGCCATGGCTAGGGTTTTCAAGCTTTCCAAGCTCAATAGTAAGTCCGTTCTAACCCTGTTTTTCAAGTTCTTTACGTTTTTGGAATCCCGGTAATTTGATTAAGCTTATTCTAGCAATAATTTAAGCTAGGGTTCATATTTGGAAAAATACCCATAGGTGAAATGTGTTTATTTTGCTGTTTTATGATAGAATATGAGGTTTTAATTTATGTTAGACAACTTGTGCTACTCGATTTTGAGTGAAAACGAGTAAAAAGGCTTAATTGGTAAAAATACCTAATAGTCATAAGTATATGTTAGAGTGATAATTTGATGTTGCCATATAAGGGAAAAGTGATCAGCATGTCATAAAACATAAGAATAAGGGATGAAGTTTAATTCTCGAGCCTAGGGGCAAAAGTGTAAATATGCAAAAGTTTAGGGGCAAAATTGTAATTTTTCAAAAGTTTGAGTTAAGGACTGTTTTGAATAGTACATTAATTAAATAAGTAAAATATGATGTTTTAGATCCCGAAAAATGAGATTTGAACCTAGAATGAGAGAAAAATCGAAAGTTGGGAAAGTTGGTAAAATGGCCGTTTTGGTATCGAGGTAAGTTCATATGTATAATAGGCATTAATTTATGCATGTTTCAATGTAAAATTGATATATTTATTATAATTTCCGAGGTGTTGAAAGTATGTAAGTTGGTATGATAATAATACATCAATAATGCTGTAATTTATATTTGAAAGTTAAATTTAGTGAATTAATTGAATTATGTTAAATTAAATGATTATGGTGAAGTTTATGAATTGATTATGTATCATGAAGTGCATTGAATTATCATACATAAATGTGATTTCTATGATTATGGATATTATGGGAAATTGTAAGTTCATATGATTTTTAATAAGGCAATGTGTAATTTAATGTTATTGCCTTGATATTAAATGAGATGTAAGTTTATATGTAAGTAATACATCAATATTACTTGTATTATGATATTTTATAATAATATTGGAAATATGTTTGTGGATAATTACTTGATTGGTGAAATTGTTGGAAAAGAGAGAGAAATCCCGGTTGAACCTTCGGAAAGATTGGATGCTACAGATAGTATGTAGCTAGGTCACATGTATGGTGCTGAGTGCACATCATGTGTACAAGAGAGCTACAAGACATTATGATGTAGCTAGGTCGCATGGGTGATACTATGTGTACACCATGTAGACAAGAGAGCTACGGGATATATGTAGCTAGGTCACATGCGTGGTTCCAGGTGAAGGACACCATGTAGACAAGAGAGCTACGAGATAAATTGGCTAGGTCACATGGGTGGTACTGTGTGTTCACCATGTGTACAAGAGAGCCGAACTATATGATGGGTGGAGCTATGTACTGAAACCACCAAGTATCTAGGATTGATCCGAAGTGTTCAATGGGAGACTCTCTATGTATTGCTTTGTGAGTTTTGTGATGAATAAGTGCAGGAACTTGGTTATGTGAATGATGTGTTCATTAAGTGACCAGGATGTGGTAAGGTTATAAACAAGTAAGTTATACATGAGGATGATTTTATGGTGACCTTGTGATCATGGGCCTATACTTGTGATGTATGAAATGTGGTGAAAATGATTTGTGATATGTATGTTAAAATGAGGTTAATACAAAGAAAGTGTGAAAGAGTGAATTAGCAATAAAACTGTTTTGGACAGTAGCAGTGACATAATTTTAACAAATCACCAAAAATAATAGAAATTGAATCAGAGACTTAATGAGATATCAAATTAAATATTAATGAGTCTATTTTCATATAAAAGAAACAGAGAAACAAAAAGGAGTTCTATATTTTGAGATATTTAGGTTTTTGTAAGACTGGTTCAGAATGATTACGTGATCCCCTGTTCTGACTTTGGAAAATCACAAAAACTTGGATAAAAATAATTAGAGGCTTAAACTTATATTTTTAAAATCCATAATGAGTCTATTTTCAAGATAAATTAACAAGAACATTATCCGAGTTTTGTACTGTGAGATAATTAATTTTTAGTGAAGAGAGGTCAGAATTGTCAGAATGTGAAACAGGAGAAATTTTAATGAATAAACTGTACTAATTGGCTAAACCAAAAATTATGAAAATTTTATGGTGGAAATATATGTGAGTCTAGTTTCAGGGAAAATTTACGGATTTTAATTTGGAGCTCCGTATCTTGAATTATAAATAAGTAAGTGACTATGACTCGTGTTGATAGTTTGATGTGAGCATTTATTAGTAAATTGTGAAATCGTACTTACAAGAGTGCTATATACATTAAGGATGTGGAATGGAGAGGAGGAGGAGGAAAATAAATATATGTGGAATACATGGAAACTATGGTATATGAAATATTGATATAATGAAATAAATGATATGTGTTTATAAGAAAACAGAAAGAGAATGATATGTATCATGACATGTATATATATATGACTAGTCTCAATGTAATGCTTGTTGGGTATGGAGTTGAATTGAAATGTTTCAGGCAAACATGTTATTTTGCGCATCTGAATTGTGGTATTTTATAAAGATATGATCTAGTTTTAAATATGAATGCTTGATGATTAAGCTGAAGATATTTGGTAAGATGATAATCTTGGTATAAATGTATAAGTGGTACTATAATAAACTAGGTAAAATGAGTATGAGATACACATGTATGATGACATACAAATGCTATGTTTGTGGTTTAATTGAGAATATTTAATCATAAATGAATACCATGTTATATGCTTTTGATTTTTTATAAGTGTGTAAGAGATTAAGGTTGACCAAAGCTTGGAAAATAGCCTAGGTATATTCCACACAGGCAAAGACATGACCATGTGTCTCAACCGTGTATGGAACACGACTTTGGGACATGGACGTGTGGAGCCTTAAAGCATGAAATTTCCAAGATTTTTGTAAGTTCTCAGTTTAGTCCCAAACCCTTTCTAAAGTATGTTTTGGGCTTCGTAGACTCAAATAAGGGACTATGTGTAAGTGAATGAATGTTTTGAAATATGAATGAAATTTTATGGCCTGTATTTTAGTTTAATATTTGTATATTTTTCCGGTAATGCCTCGTACCTTATCCCGGCCTCGGGTATGGGTAAGGGGTGTTACATTTATACTGGGCATGACCTATGGTGAAGAACTGGTCAAAATTTTGGCTCGAAAAGTCAAACAATTAAGGAACAAGAATATAGCCTTGGTAAAAGTTCTATGGCATAGACACGGAGTGGAAGAAGCCACATGGAAACTTGAAGAAACCATGAGAAGTCAATAGCTGAACCTGTTTAATGGTAAGACTTTTGAGGACGAAAGTCCCTAAGGGGGGAGAAATGTAACATCCCAAAATTGTGTCTAGTCGGAATAGAGGTTTCGGGACAATAGGTCTGATGTCAAAATATTTATTCTATGATTATTATGAGGCCTAGAATATTAAAGTAAGCATGTGTTAAAGTTTCATGAAGAAATTCTTAGTGTAAGGTGTCCAATTGGAAATTAGGAACCAAATTGAATAAATTGTAAAACTTTGATTTTAGAAGAAATTTGCATGAAATTGGTTTAGATTATTAATTAGAAGGTCTTAAAGAGTAAATTTCTCAATTTCTATGTTTTTAGACAAAAATGGGCATGCATGGAAAATTTTGGAAGTTTAGTAAGGAAGGGCATTTTGGTCATTTAGTAATAAAATCAACAAAAAGGGGAAATGAAGGCAAAAATCAGTCATTCTTCTCCCTCTTGCTGCCAAAATTACAAAAGACACCATAGCTAGGGTTTCTTCACTTTCCAAGCTCAATAGTAAGTGACTCCTAGCCCCGTTTTTAATGTTTTTTGTATTTTTTAGATCCTTGAAACATGTTCTCTCCATTTCTACCCATATTTTAAGCTAGGGTTCATGTATGCAAAATGACCCATGTGTGACATGTTTGTTCTTTGATGATTTATGGGGGAATATGAAAGTTAAATGTGTGTTAAACATCTTTTCCTAAGTGATTTTCATGAAAAACCCTTAAAAGGACCTTTTTGCAAAAGGTACAAAATATATGGTAGAAATGTGAAATGGAGGAAAATGTGGGCTAGTATGAGTTTATAATACATTCAGCTAGGCTTGGGTAACCAAGGAATTGCATGTATTTCATTTTACGAGCCTAAGGACTAAGTTGTAAAATTTTGAAATGGTCATTTTGCCCAATGGTGAATTTTAGGCCCGAAATAAATAGCATGAGGTATTAATAATTTATTTTTACTGATATAGGCCCCAAGGAACCAATTCCGAAGATCGATCGTGAAAAACTAAAGGTTTTGGAATACCTGAAATACGAAACCTATACAATTACCAGGTAAGTTTGTGTAACTCGAATGTAAACTATCTTTAAATACATTAAAAATGTATGTACATGTATGAATTATAGTAGTAATATTTATTGTATGACAACTCATAAAGATGAAATGTCCCGGTTGAATAAAAATGGATGTCTGATGGATTACTCAAAAATGAAATAATGGTATAAAGGATCTAGCCCAGACGGGTGATCCTATACTGATCTAGCATCCCGAAGAGTATGTGTGCTTTGACAGATTTAGCTCGAACGGGTAATCCGAATAGGATCTGAATTTAGCCTGGACTGGTAATTCAGACCTGAACTCGTAGGAGTATATGTCATTGTAGGGGGTTTAGCCTAGACTGGTAATCCCGACATTACTCTGTGAGTTACGTTGTGGGGGATTTAGCCTGAACTGGCAATTCGCGATAAAAGTGAGGTTCACGGGAGTGCGTATTAAAAGATCACTTCCATGATTTGATGGTAAACGAGATATCCATGGAGATTCCAAGAAATTCGACAGGATTAAAAATGTTAAATGGGAAGAGACATGTTTGAATTGGTGAGCTCATCTATGAAGGATGTTACATTGTACTGGCATGAGACTAACTTGATGGTTGAGTACATCTAATATGAAATTTTACTGTGAATGTTTGGCCTGAATGTCTCATATGGTTGCATGCTAAATAACCGGTAAGTTTACTTTCCCGTTATCCGGACTTACTAAGCATGTTAATGCTTACCCCCTCTCTTTTCCCTATTTTATAGAGCTCTTGGACTCGTGAAGATTGGAAGATGATTAGAGCATTGTCAACACTATCAACTTGTATTGTGTTGGTATATAGATACTTTATTTTGTTTCAATGGAATGTACAGGTTTTGGTTATTTTGTGATATGTGTCATTGGTTGGCCTATGTAAAGGCTTAAATATTTAACTTATTCTTTTTGTATATGGCCATAAGACATGGCTCATCTTTATGTAGGCTATGACCTTCTAATTGTAACACCCCTTACCCGTATCCGATGCTGGGACAGGGTATGAGGCATTATCGAGCTTAAGCAGAACCAAACATACAGAACCGGGCCACAAAATTTCTTTCAAACTAAAACCAATCAGTTAAAGTCAACCTGTCCCTATTATGGACCTACAATACCCAAAACATACATCATTAGCAGTCCGAGACTAAACCAAGAACTCACAAAATTCTAAGAAAATTTCTAGGTTAAAGCCTCACACACTCGTGTGGAGGCAATGCACACGCCCGTGTGCTTGGGGACACTCCCATGTCCTACACCCGTGTGGAATTATTGGATATATTTTCCAATTCGAGCCTACATGGGTTTTAACACGGCTGAGCTCATGCCGTGTCCTTGGCCCGTGTTCCCAACACGGCCTGGGACACGCCCGTTTGGTAGCCCGTGTGTTAACTACCATGCATGTTAACCTAAAATTCAAGGTGCAGGGGACACACAGCCGAATGACATGCCCGTGGGGCTGACTGTGTGTAACACACGGCCTATACACATGCCCATGTATCTACCCGTGTGGGCCATTTGGAAGCTACTCTCCAAGCCATTGGTCACCCGTAAACAATCATGCACTTCCATATGTTCAATGGCATATCCCATGATATATTTGGACACTTAAACATGTAACAATATAGCATCACTATGACCACTTTTCATACTAGTCCATTAGTATTCACGCAACCTTACCTTTTAGTCATTCCACATCAATTTCATGGTTTACCATATTCCTTATTATCAATCCATTATGAGTGCTAAATCATGTAGCAACATACTAGCATATAAATAATCATCCATCAAACCAACACATACACATCTTAGTATACATGTAAAAGCAAACTTAGGGATACATCCCAATTATTAATATGGACCAAATCACATGGCCACATACAAAATAATCATTGCCCAAATGAGCCATTACACTTGGCTACTTCAACATGACACATATACAAAAAATAGAAAAGTTTCCTATACATGCCATGACCAAAATAATTGAACCCTTTTATACCCAAAATCCTTGAAGATAGTGTGATCTGAGCTTCGACATCTCCTGATCCTTTGAGCTAGCTTGACATATCTAAAGAGAAGGGAAAAGAGAGGAGGGTAAGCTATAAAGCTTATTAAGTACACATAAAAATAATCTACATTTTGCAACTATTGATAATCTAAGCATAATTACTTATCCATTATGATACTTTTCATCATGTCATATCTATACTTACCTTCCATAATCATATGCACATGCTTATCCAAATACATATCTTTACATATCTTTCATAATATCATCATATACTAAGTCCTTATAGGGTTTTAATACATACCTGTGCCATCTTGCACACATATGGCTTACATAAATTTTACTTTCGGAATTCATATTACGTTACCCATTGAACACTTGGAATATGATTCAGACACACGGAAGAAATGCACAGAAGTGCCTGAACATAGCCTTGGCTACTTGACAGAAAGTGCACCGAAGTGCCTCATATCACAGAATCACATGCTGCTCTCAACGGAGCTACTCAAAGAGCTAAGAGAGTATCCAAACACAACTCAAGATACCCTGCACTCGGACCCTAGCATGTATCACATATTAAATGAGCTCATAACACACATGACTATCCTAGTGATATATCACTTGTATGCTCAACTATTCCTAAGGTTCAAATGGGATTTTAGACTTCCACACCTTTACCGAACGTACTCACATAAATGGTTTCGTTCACATGGCCAGCGCCTCATAATCATATAGCAAAGCATCAAAACATGTTATATTATAAACATAGCCAAATAAGCATATTAAGCATACAAATATCAATAAATTATTTAATAACAATAATTAATGTATTTATTTGCATATGTACTTACCTTGGTACAAAATATTAGAAATCGAACCTAAACCTCGTAAACCTTGTTCTTTCCCCGATCAAGGCTCGTATCTCGATTCTCTTGATCTATAATACCAAATTTAGATCATTTACTACAAACATTACTCAAACCGACCCAAAATTCATACTTGGATAAAATTACTATTTTACCCCTATACTTTTATATATTTGCAATTTAGTGCCTAGGCTCGGATAATACAATGTATGGGATTTCTTAGTTACCTAAGCCTAGCCGAACATTTTTCATGTTCATAACAGCCCACATTTTCCTTTCTTTCACATTTTTCTACCGTTTTCTACAACTTCTACAAAGTAATCCTTAAAGCCCTTTTCATGAAAATCTACTTAGTAAATGTTGTTTACCATCCTTTAAACTCTCATATCCCTCCATAAATTACCAAAACATAAGCTTCTCATGCATGGGTAAGTTTCTAAACATGAACCTTATCATGAAATATCGGTAGAAATAGAGAGAGCAATTTACCGGGATTTTAAAAATGCAAAGAACATTAAAAACGAGGCTTAGGAGCACTTATTATAGAGCTTGGAAAGCTTGAAAACCCTAGCTATGGAGAACCCTAAAATTTCGGCAGCAACATGGAGAGAATGAGCTGATTTTTGGCATATTTCCCTTTTTATTTCATTAGTATACCAAATGACCAAAATGCCCCTAATGCATTTCCTTCAAATTTTTCCATTTTTGTCCAAAAACTTAGAAATTGAGAAAATTGCTCTTTAAGACCTCCTAATTAATAATCCAAAGCAATTTCATACAAATTGCTTCTAAAACACAAATTTTGCAACTTATTCAATTTGGTCCCTAATTTCCAATTGAATACCCTATACTTAGAATTTCCTCATGAAACTTTAACACATGCATATATTCATATTCTATACCTCATGTCTATCATAAAAACAATATTTTAACGTCAAATTTGTGGCCCCAGAACCACTATTTTGACTAAGCCCTATTTTGGGATGTTACATTTCTCACCCCTTAGGGACTTTCGTCCTCGAAAGTCTTACCAGTAAACAGGTTTGGATATTGACTTTTGATAGTCTCCTCTGGTTCCCAAGTGGCTTCTTCAACCCCATGTCTATACCGTAATACCTTCACAAGGGCAATACTTTTGTTCCTCAGTTGCTTGACTTGCTTGGCCAAAATCTTAACTGGTTCCTCACTGTAAGTCATGTCCGGTTGAATTTCAACCTCTGTCGGGGTAATCACATGCGAGGGGTCCGATGTATATCGACATAACATTGATACATGGAACACGTCATGGATCCTTTCCAACTCTGATGGCAGAGCTAAGAGATAGGCAACCGGTCCTATTCTCTCGATAATCTCATAAGGCAAAATAAAACGACGACTTAATTTACCTTTTCTACCGAATGTTAAAACCTTTCTCCAGGGTGATACCTTCAAGAATACTTTGTCACCCACTTGATACTCAATTTCTTTTCTTTTCAAATCCGCATACGATTTCTGTCTATCCGACGCTGGTTTCAGACAATCTTGAATCACCTTAACTTTATCCTCAGTTTCTTTGATGAAATCAAATCTGAAAATTTTACTTTCCTTAAGCTTGTCAATACAAAGGAGTTCGACATTTTTGGTCGTATAACGCCTCATAAGGTGCCATCCTTAAATTAGAATGATAAATATTATTGTAAGCAAATTCAACCAAAGGTAGATAATTTTCCCAACTACCTTGAAACTCAAGAACACAACATCTAAGCATATTTTCAAATGTCTGAATTATTCTCTCGGATTGTCCATCAGTTTGTGGGTGGAAAGCAGTACTAAAATTTAGTTTCGTTCCCAAAGCCACTTGCAATGTTTTCCAAACTCATGACATAAATCTCGAATCTCTATCCAAAATAATCAACAATGGCACACCATGAAGTCTAACAACCTCTGAAATGTACAAATCGGCTAACTTATCTAGAGAATAATCTGTGCGTACTGATATAAAATGGGTCGATTTATTCAATCTATCGACTATCACCCAAATAGCATCTCTCTTTCCTGGAGTCACTAGCAACCCGGTCATGAAATCCATAGTGATCTGATCCCATTTCCACTCAGGGACCACAATAGGCTGGAGTAAACCGGAGGGTACTTGATGTTCAGCTTTAACCTGTTGACAAATCAAACATCTTGTTACAAATTCTAAGATATCTCTTTTCATGCCATTCCACCAATAAACTTTCTTCAAGTCATTGTACATCTTCGTACTTCTCGGATAAACTGACATACGACTGTTATGTGCCTCGTGTAAAATAATATAGGCTAACTCAACATTCTTCAAAACACAGATTCTTCCCCGAAACCTCAAGCATCCATCGGAGTCAATCTGAAAGTCAGGTTCACTGGTTGCTTCACACTGAACTTTCTTAGCTTGTAATTTCTCATCAGATTTTTGAGCTTTACAAATCTAACGGAGAAGAGTCGACCTAGCTCTCAATTAAGCTAAAATGGAACCATTGTCATATAAGGTCATCTGTGCATTCATTGCCCTCAAAGCGAATAAAGACTTCCTGCTCAAAGCGTTGGCGACCACGTTCGCCTTTCCCGGATGGTAATCAATTATAAGCTCATAATCTTTTAACATTTCCAACCATCTCCGTTGTCTTAAATTCAAATCTTTTTGAGTCATCAAATACTTGAGGCTCTTATGATCGGTATAAACATGGCATTTTTCCCCGAACAAATAATGAAGCCAAATCTTCAAGGCAAACACTATGGCAGCCAATTCTAAATCATGAGTTGAATAATTCTTCTCATGAGGTTTCAGCTGTCTCGAAGCATAGGCTACAACTTTTCCTTCTTGCATAAGAACACATCCTAGTCCATTCAAGGACGCATTACTACAGATTACAAATTCCTTCCTTGGTTCTAGTTGTACAAGCACTAACGCCTCTGTCAATAGCATTTTCACCTTTTCAAAGCTTTTTTGGCACTTTTCTATCCACTCAAACTTAACATCCTTTTGCAGCAGTCTCATCATAGGAGTGGTTATCATAGAAAATCCTTTTACAAACCTTCGGTAATAACCAACTAAGCCCAACAAGCTCCTAACTTCGGTTACATTCCTTAGAGGCTTCCATTGAACAATAGCAGAAATTTTACTAGGATCAACCTGAATACCATCACTGGAAACAATGTAGCCTAAGAATCCAACTTCCTGAAGCCAAAACTTACTTTTACTGAACTTGACATATAATTTCTTATCCCTCAAAGTCTGCAAAACTATCCTCAGATGTTCAGTATGTTCTGTCTCATCTCTAGAGTAAATTAAAATGTCATCTATGAACACTACAACAAGCTTATCCATGTATGGATGAAATATTCTATTCATCAAATCCATAAACACAGTCGGAGCATTCGTCAATCCAAAAGGCATAACAAGGAATTCGTAGTGACCATACCTTGTTCTAAAAGCAGTCTTAGGTACATCTGTCTCCTTAACTCGCAGCTGGTAATAACTGGACCCCAAGTCTATCTTGGAAAACCATGTTGCTCCTTTTAGCTGATCGAACAAATCATCAATTCTTGGAAATGGATATTTGTTCTTAATCGTTACCTTATAAGTTTCCGATAATCAATATATAATCTCATGGAACCATCCTCCTTCTTTACGAATAACATGGGAGCACCCCAAGGTGAAAAACTGGGTCTCGCAAAGCCTTTGTCAACCAATTCTTGCAACAGTGACTTTAATTCCCTTAACTCCGTCGAAGCCATCCTATACGGAATGATAGAGATAGGTGCAGTCCCTGGCATTAACTCAATACCAAATTCAACTTCCCTAACCAGGGATAAACTTGGCAATTCTTCCGGGAACACATCCGCAAACTCACATACAACAGACACTGATTCGAATTTCAACTCAGATTCTTTTGTATTCAACACATAAGCCAGATATGCTTCATATCCTTTTCGAATTTGAGAAAGAAAATTTTTGAAGAAGAAGCCAAGGCAATCGGCCATGGTTATCTCCATTTAAAAGTATGTAATGTAAATTTGCTTTGAAATTGATTGTGAAATTAAATTGATAAATACATAGCATAGCTAACCCATGGTCTAAATTTATGAATCAATAGACAAGTGTCCATTCGGCAAGTGCTAAATTTTGTATTATTTTGATAAGTTTTTGGGAAGATGTTAGTTATGTTTAATGTGTAAGTTGCTTGTTATTTTAGCTTAAAAGTTGAGGCTAGTATTTGGTTTATAGGGTATGCTGAATTTGGATTTTGGGAGAAAAATAGGTAATCGGTCATGCTAGATTTTTGATGAAAAATTATTTTAATGCTTTATATGTTTTATAAATGAGCTTGTAAGTGATTTTGAAGATTTGTAAAATTTTGGATGAGAAGTGCCGAATGAAATTTTTGGGTGTGACTTAAGGGATAAAAATATGGTGGCTTGAGTTTAGTAATAACTAGCCATATGTGATGATATATTGAGCCTTGTATATTCGGTCTTATAGGTATGTACTTATGTAATGATATAATGAATTTGGTATATCCGATCATATACGTAAGTATTTATGTGGTGTTCCAATTGAACTTGTAAATTCGGCCACATAGGTATATATATATTTGTAAAGATATGTTTGATCTTGCATATTTTGCTAAATAAGTGATGATGGTATATGAAGTCAAATGTGGTTTTGTAAGCTTGTATAGATGTGTGAAAGTATATTTTAATTTATAATGATATTTGGCTTTGGAAGTGGTGTGAAAACTTACAAAATGCCAATCTTATAAGTATTCGACCAAAATGGTAGATATGATAATCATGTGTGGTTATGGAATTGTTAAGTTAAAGTTTATTATACATTGATTTAGTAAATTAGTTTATGAAATTCGTAAATTAGTTTATGAAATTAGAATATACAAGGTAATAAGTTAGTAAAATGTTCCTTGATAGTTTTAATCTATCATATAGGAATAAATGTAGTTGTTGATTGTAGCCTAGTAATATGTTCGATTGTGCATGAGTAGGGCATATGTATGACGTTTAAATAGCTAGTTAGTAAAGTCATTTGTACCTTAAATATATGGTATACATGTATTAAATTAAATTGCTTAATTGATAAGTAATTGAATAAATCTATTTGTTTTTAATCAAGCTCAAGAGCAAAAAGGGTCGAAATCAGATAGGGGAAAAGAGAAAGCAATCGAGTAGTCTATCCGTAACTGTTCAAATATATCCGAGGTAAGTTTTGAGTAGTCTCCTTTATTATATAATTGATGATGCCTCTATACAAGTATATTAGGTGAATTGCGATCTTTTGGTTTGTACTTAAATTAGGTTGTGAGATAAATAATTCATGTATATGACTTATAGTCTAATGGTCACTTTGGGTTTAAGCTTGAATGGTGAAATAAATATGTGATATTATGTATGACTCTTGAGCCGAATAGTGAATGATGATATGCATATTTAGCTTATATCCAAATGTAGCAAATGACTACTAAAGTGATAAGTCGAATGAGATGTGTTCAATATTTGGAAACATATCAGGACTTGAGGTCCGCAGGCTACGTGCTAGAAACATATCCGAACTTGAGGTCTACAGGCTACGTGCTGGAAACATATCCGGACTTGAGGTCCGCAGGCTACGTGCTGGAATATATCCAGGCCTAAAATCTCGCAAGCTTTGTGCTAGTAACTGGATTCAGGTTTTAAAACCTAGCAGGCTTAACGCCGGTGATTCGAGTAAGATTATGAATTCGAATATTTGAGGAAACCACTATTGATTATGTATGAAACATTAAGATGGCCAGGTACGTATTATGTTCTCATATGTAAATTGATTTTTAAAGTGAATTATTATTATCAAAGAATGATATATATATGAATATATATGTTTGGATGATTACCATATCTACGAATAAGAGAATGGCCTATTCGGTCGACGACCATCGTTATATAAAAGTATATGCCTAAATTTAATTGTATGAGCCAAATAGTATAGTGAAAAATGTGCTGGAAATCTCTTAAGTATTCATATATATATTCGGCCAATAGGTCTTATAACTAGTGTACTTATGTATAATCAACGAAATGATTTACAATTTGAATTCGAATTTTGTGATACTTAATGTTCGATTTTAATGACAAGTTATTTTTTCTTTAATTGTTTGAAATGCTTAAAACTTACTAAGCATAGAAATGCTTACTCTGTTACCCTTAGTTCTCTGTTTTATAGATCTCGTTCGTTAGCTAGGGTCTCGGGGATCTCAAAGTCGAAGTCGTCCACACTATCTAAGCCTATTCGGTACTCTAGTAGTTAAACTTTGATAATGGCATGTATAGGCTTGACTTTTTGTTGTTAAATATATATCTTTTTGATGTTGTATATATGTATAGCTACGCGAAAATGGCTTGTTAAATTACTATATGTATTCCACATAGTTAATGTGAATGTGTGGTTGATATTCGATTAATGTTTTCAATGTTTGAGGTGAATCGAACTTAAGAATGAATCAATATACCCATTACCTGGAGATGACTCTTTTATAGGTGTGCCAACGGAAGTTATTCAAATAAAGTTAACTGGAATTTCATGCTTGTATGGTAATACTCTTTAACCCTCCAGCGACGGGTACGGGTTAGGGTTGTTACATTCTATTGGTATCAGAGCTACGATTTAGTCGATTCTAGGACTAACGTAGCGTGTATGAGTCTAGCTATACATGCCATATGGTGTTAAATGATAGTGTGACGATTTTTGACAGTTAAAAATGTGTTTTCGTATAGTAATGGATCCCGATCCCAATCGAGCAGTAGATGATGATGTTGAGAGTGTAGTGCCTGCTCCCGCGCATGGGACAGTGCCGATGGACTCTCAACCTATTGCGAGCAATCAAAACGATGAGGCTAGACAGGCTTTTTATAGTGTGATGAATGATTGGTTCAACCAATACATTCGAACTAATACGGCTGCTCCACAACCCCCACTCCCGAATAATATGTCTAGTAATGGATCAGATGAGGTTGAATAAGCCCCCAGTTGACAGAATTCAAAAGCACGAGGCTACTGAATTTAAAGCTACAGACAGTGATGATGCCGAGCAAGGTGGATTTTGTTTGGACAACACTATTCAGGTACTTGATGAACTATCTTGCACACCCGATGAATGCCTGAAATGTGCTATATCCTTGCTAAGTGATTCTGCCTATTATTGGTGGAATACATTGGTTTCTATTGTACCCAGAGAGCGGGTGACGTGGGAGTTCTTGCAAACTGAATTCCAAAAAAAGTATATCAGTCAGAGGCTCATTGATCAGAAACGAAAAGAATTTCTTGAACTTAAATAGGGTTCCATGTCAGTTACCGATTATGAACGAAAGTTCGTCAGACTTAGTAGATATGCTCGGGAATGTGTATCGTTTGAGGCTACTATGTGTAAATGCTTCGAGGACGGGCTAAATGAAGATATTAAAATGTTTGTTGGCATTCTCAAAATCAGAGAGTTCATAGTACTTGTTGAGCGAGCTTGCAAAGCCGAGGAGCTTAGTAAAGAAAAAAGGAAAGCTGATGTTGGAGCTGGAGAGTTTCGTAAAAGATCTTCGGGAAAGCCTTTTCAGCAATCATTGAAGAAATTGCGAGATAATTCGGGCCGATCTAAGAACACTTCGGGCTTTTCCAGACAAGACCGTGATCGATCTCCTATGAGTATGCGAGCCACTTCAGTTGCCAGTGTTGGAAATGATTGTCAAGATAGGACCGAGTGTAAGTTTTGTGGAAAATGGCATTCAGGGAGTTGTAGATTTCATGATCGCTCCTATTATAGATGTGGATCATCCGACCACTTCATCAAATACTGCCCGAGATTGTCAGAGCAAAATGTGAATCAGAGTGGGAGACCGAGTACTGCTACAGTTTGAGGTAGACCACCTAGGAATACAGGGAATGCTAGAGGCGGTCAAAGAGGGTCTAGAGATGCTACGACCAGATCCGAGGCTCGTGCCCCTACTAGAGCTTATGCTATACGCGCACGCGAGGATGCTTCTTCGCCTGATGTTATTACCGGTACATTCACTCTCTTTGATACGGATGTGATTGCTTTGATTGACCCTGGTTCTACTCATTCATATGTATGTGATACTTTAGCATCTAGTAAGACTCTACCTATTGAGTCTACTGAGTTCGTGATCCGAGTGTCAAATCCCTTGGGTCGATATGTGCTAGTCGATAAAGTGTGCAGGAAATGTCCCTTGATAATTCGAGGTTCCTGTTTTTCGGCCAATTTGATGCTTTTACCGTTTAATGAATTTGATGTTATTCTTGGTATGGATTGGTTGACTGTACATGATGCAGTTGTGAATTGCAAAAGAAAGACTATTGATTTGAGATGTGCAAATGATGAGATAATCCGAGTAGAGTCTACTGATTTGAACGGATTACCAGTAGTAATATCCTCGATGTTGGCTTAGAAATATGTAAAAAAGGGGTGTGAAGCATATCTTGCGTACGTACTTGATAGTAAAGAATCAGAAAAGAAGCTTGAATCAGTACCAGTGGTTTGTGAGTATCCGGATTTTTTCTCGAGGAATTACCGGGGTTGCCACCTATTCGGGAGGTAGAATTTGGCATTGAACTTATACCTGGGACTACACCAATTTCGATAGCTCCGTATCGTATGGCACCAACAGAATTGAAGGAATTGAAAACTCAGTTGCAAGAGTTGACGGATAGAGGTTTCACTTGACCGAGTTTCTCACCTTGGGGTGCACCAGTATTGTTTGTAAAAAAGAAAGATGGAACCACGAGAATGTGCATCGACTATCGTCAATTAAATAAAGTGACAATAAAGAACAAATATCTGTTACCGCGTATTGATGATTTGTTTGATCAGTTGAAGGGAGCAACTGTGTTTTCAAAGATAGATTTGAGATTGGGTTATTATCAGTTGCGAGTTCGAGACTCAAATATACCTAAAACTGCTTTCAGAACGAGATATGGTCACTACGAGCTCTTAGTGATGCCGTTTGGGCTCACTAATGCCCCTTCGGTATTTATGGACTTGATGAATCGAATCTTTAGACAGTATTTAGACCGGTTTGTAGTGGTGTTTATAGATGACATCTTGATTTATTCGCGTGATGAAGCTGAACATGCCGAGCACCTGAAATTTGTATTACAGATTTTACGAGACAAGCAGTTATACGCGAAATTCAGTAAATGTGAGTTCTGGTTTAGAGAAGTTAGCTTTTTGGGACATGTGGTATCCGCATCGGGTATTCGAGTTGATCCGAGCAAAATTTCGGCCATACTCGATTGGAAGCCCCCGAGAAATGTTACTGAAGTTCAGAGCTTTTTGGGACTTTCCGGTTACTACAGACGGTTTGTAAAAGGTTTCTCGATGATAGCCACACCACTGGCGAAGCTACTTCAGAAAGATATTAAGTTCGAATGGTCAGAAAAGTGCCAGAAAAGCTTCAACCAACTGAAAACTTATTTGACTGAAGCTCTAGTGTTAGTGCAGCCCGAATCCGGTAAAGAGTTTGTCATTTACAGTGATGCATCCTTACATGGGCTGGGTTGTGTATTGATGCAAGAGGGTCGAGTTGTAGCTTACGCGTCGAGGCAATTGAAGCCACATGAAAAAAACTATCTGACCCATGACCTCGAATTAGCTACCATCGTATTTGCTCTGAAAATATGGCGACATTACTTGTTTGGAGAGAGATGTCATGTATATTCAAATCATAAAAGCCTCAAATATTTGATGACTCAAAGAGATTTGAATCTGCGAAAAAGACGTTGGCTTGAATTGTTGAAAGATTATGAGCTCGTCATTGACTAGCACCCGGGAAAGGCTAACGTGGTTGCCAATGCTTTAAGTCGCAAGTCACTGTTTGCTTTGCGATCAATGAATGTAAACTTGTCTGTTTCATCCGATAATGTGTTAGTAGCAGAATTAAAAGCTAAACCGTTATTGATTCATCAAATATGTGAAACTCAGAAAGTCGATGATGAATTAGTTGCTAAACGAGCTGAATGTGTCTTGAATGTGGATTCAGAGTTTCAAATTGACGACAATGATTGTTTGAGGTTCAGAAGTCGATTGTGTGTTCCAAGAAAATCAGAACTTATTTCGATGATTTTGAATGAAGCTCATAATAGCCGAATGTCTGTCCATCCTGGTAGCACGAAAATGTACAACGATCTGAAACATCAGTTTTGGTGGCCTGGTATGAAACGAGACATTTCTGACTTTGTTTCGAAGTATTTGATATGTCAACAAGTGAAAGCAGAACATCAAGTGCCTTCGGGATTACTTCAGCCGATCATGATACCCGAATGGAAATGGGATCGAGTCACGATGGATTTTGTATCCGGGTTGCCATTATCGTCAAGCAAGAAAGATGCGATCTAGGTTGTTGTTGATAGATTGACAAAGTCGGCTCATTTATTCCCGTACGTACGGATTATTCACTTGACAAGTTAGCCGAGTTGTATGTTTCTCAGATTGTGAGGTTACACGGGGTACCTATTTCTATTGTGTCGGATAGAGATCCGAGATTCACATCGCGATTCTGGAAGAAATTACAAGAAGCATTGGGTACCAAGTTGCATTTTAGCACCGCTTTTCATCCCCAGACTAATGGTCAATCCGAGCGGATCATTCAGATACTCGAGGATATGTTGAGATGTTGCATCCTTGAGTTTAGTGGATTATGGGAACAGTATTTGTCTTTGATTGAATTCGCTTACAACAATAGTTTTCAATCAAGCATTAAGATGGCACCTTACGAGGCTTTGTACGGTCGTAAATGTCGTACACCGTTGTTTTGGACCGAGCTTAGTGAAAATAAAATCTTCGGGGTTGATTTGATTAAAGATGCTGAGCAGAAAGTAAAAGTGATCCACGAAAGTCTGAAAGCAGCTTCAGATCGTCAGAAGTCATATGCGGATTTAAAACGGAAAGACATTGAATATCAGGTCAGAGACAAAGTGTTTCTTAAGGTTTCACCTTGGAAAAAGGTGCTCAGATTTGGCCGTAAGGGCAAATTGAGTCCGAGGTTCATCGGGCTATATGAAATATCCGAACGAGTTGGGCCAGTCACATTCAGATTGATTTTACCCCCTGAACTTGAAAAGATTCACAATGTTTTTCATGTTTCGATGCTTCGACGTTATAGATCTGATCCATCGCATATAATTAATCCATCTGAGGTTGAGATTCATTCCGATTTGAGCTATGAAGAAGAACCGGTTCGTATTTTGGCTTGTGAAGTAAAAGAACTACGAAATAAGAAAATCTCATTAGTGAAGGTACTGTGGATTAAACATGGGGTTGAAGAAGCTACTTGGGAACTGGAAGACTCTATGAAGGATCGATATCCTAACTTATTCACCGGTAAGATTTTCGGGGACGAAAATTCTTTATGTGGGGGAGAGTTGTGACAGTCCTAATTTGACCTTAGTCGAAAAGTGGTTTCGGGACCATAAAACCGAGTCATAAAAATAATTAACTATTATATTCTATGCTTATTGTATGTGTACATGCATAAGTGAAAGTTTCATGCTTTAATTTTGTCATTTGTATGTGAAATTTATTAAATAGGACTTATGTGAGAAAATTTTGAAATGTGATAGGTAAATTTAAAAGTGGCCTATTAATGCATGTTATAAAAAGGTTGGGCTTGCATGTCAAATATCCATTTTGTTTATAGTGGCCGGCCATGATGATACTTTTATATTAAAATATGTATTAATTATTAGTTAAATGGCTTTATGTTTAATAATATAGATGAATAAAATAAAATAATAGATGTTCATCTTCTTTCTTCATTTTGCCGAATTTGAGAAAGAAAATTTTTGAAGAAGAAGCCAAGCCATTCGGCCATGGTTATCTCCATTTAAAGGTATGTAATTTAAATTTGCTTTGAAATTGATTGTGAAATTAAATTGATAAATACATAGCATAGCTAACCCATGGTCTAAATTTATGAATCAATGAACAAGTGTCCATTCGGCAAGTGCTAAATTTTGTGTTATTTTGATAAATTTTTGGGAAGATGTTAGTTATGTTTAATGTGTTAAGTTGCTTGTTATTTTAGATTAAAAGTTGAGGCTAGTATTTGGTTTATAGGGTATGCCGAATTTGGATTTTGGGAGAAAAATAGGTAATCGGTCATGCTAGATTTTTGATGAAAAATTATTTTAATGCTTTATATGTTTTATAAATGAGCTTGTAAGTGATTTTGAAGATTTGTAAAATTTTGGATGAGAAGTGCCGAATGAAATTTTTGGGTGTGACTTAAGGGATAAAAATATGTTGGCTTGAGTTTAGTAATAACTAGCCATATGTGATGATATATTGAGCCTTGTATATTCGGTCTTATAGGTATGTACTTATGTAATGATATAATGAATTTGGTATATCCGGTCATATAGGTAAGTATTTATGTGGTGTTCCAATTGAACTTGTAAATTCGGCCACATAGGTATATATATATATTTGTAAAGATATGTTTGATCTTGCATATTCTGCTAAATAAGTGATGATGGTATATGAAGTCAAATGTGGTTTTGTAAGCTTGTATAGATGTGTGAAAGTATATTTTAATTTATAATGATATTTGGCTTTGGAAGTGGTGTGAAAACTTACAAAATGCCAATCTTATAAGTATTCGACCAAAATGGTAGATATGATAATCATGTGTGGTTATGGAATTGTTAAGTTAAAGTTTATTATACATTGATTTAGTAAATTAGTTTATGAAATTCGTAAATTAGTTTATGAAATTAGAATATACAAGGTAATAAGTTAGTAAAATGTTCCTTGATAGTTTTAATCTATCATATAGGGATAAATGTAGTTGTTGATTGTAGCCTAGTAATATGTTCGATTGTGCATGAGTAGGGCATATGTATGACGTTTAAATAGCTAGTTAGTAAAGTCATTTGTACCTTAAATATATGGTATACATGTATTAAATTAAATTGCTTAATTGATAAGTAATTGAATAAATCTATTTGTTTTAATCAAGCTCAAGAGCAAAAAGGGTCGAAATCAGATAGGGGAAAAGAGAAAGCAATCGAGTAGTCTATCCGTAACTGTTCAAATATATCCGAGGTAAGTTTTGAGTAGTCTCCTTTATTATATAATTGATGATGCCTCTATACAAGTATATTAGGTGAATTGCGATCTTTTGGTTTGTACTTAAATTAGGTTGTGAGATAAATAATTCATGTATATGACTTATAGTCTAATGGTCACTTTCGGTTTAAGCTTGAATGGTGAAATAAATATGTGATATTATGTATGACTCTTGAGCCGAATAGTGAATGATGATATGCATATTTAGCTTATATCCGAATGTAGCAAATGACTACTAAAGTGATAAGTCGAATGAGATGTGTTCAAATATGACTAAGAATGCATGATATTTGGAAACATATTCGGACTTGAGGTCTGCAAGCTACGTGCTGGAAACATATCCGGACTTGAGGTCCGCAGGCTACGTCTGGAATATATCCGGGCCTAAAGTCCCGCAGGCTTTGTGCTAGTAACTGGATTCGGGTTTTAAAACCTAGCAGGCTTAACGCCGGTGATTCGAGTAAGATTATGAATTCGAATATTCAAGGAAACCACTATTGATTATGTATGATACATTAAGATGGCCAGGTACGTATTATGTTCTCATATGTAAATTGATTTTTAAAGCGAATTATTATTATCAAAGAATGATATATATATATATGAATATATGTGTGTGGATGATTACCGTATCTACGAGTAAGAGAATAGCCTATTCGGTCGACGACCATCGTTATATGAAAGTATATGCCTAAATTTAATTGTATGAGCCAAATAGTATAGTGAAAAATGTGCTGGAAATCTCTTAAGTATTCATATATTCGGCCAATAGGTCTTATAACTAGTGTACTTATGTATAATCGGCCAAATGATTTACAATTTGAATTAGAATTTTGTGATACTTAATGTTCGATTTTAATGACAAGTTTTTTTTCTTTAATTGTTTGAAATGCTTAAAACTTACTAAGCATAGAAATGTTTACTCTGTTGCCCTTAATTCTCTGTTTTATAGATCTCTTTCGTTAGCTAGGGTCTCGGGGATCTCAAAGTCGAAGTCGTCCACACTATCTAAGCCTATTCGGTACTCTAGTAGTTAAACTTTGATAATGGCATGTATAGGCTTGACTTTTTGTTGTTAAATATATATCTTTTTGATGTTGTATATATGTATAGCTATGCGAAAATGGCTTGTTAAGTTACTATATGTATTCCACATAGTTAATGTGAATGTGTGGTTGATATTCAATTAATGTTTTCAATGTTTGAGGTGAATCGAACTTAAGAATGAATCAATATACCCATTACCTGGAGATGACTCTTTTATAAGTGTGCCAACGGAAGTTATTCAAATAAAGTTAACTGGAATTTCATGCTTGTATGGTAATACTCTTTAACCCTCCGGCGACGGGTACGGGTTAGGGGTGTTACACAGAAACATGCTGCGTAGTCCAAGAATCGACTAAACCGTAGCTATGATACTAATAAATGTAACATCCCTTACCCGTATCCGATGCCTGGACAGGGTACGAGGCATTATCGAACTTAAGCAGAACCAAACATACAGAAATAGGCCACAAAATTTCATTCAAACTAAAACCAATCAATTAAAGTCAATCTGTCCCTATTATGGACCTACGAGGCCCAAAACATACATCATTAGCGGTCCGGAACTAAACCGAGAACTCACAAAAATTCTAAGAAAATTTCTAGGTTAAAGCCTCACACGTCCGTGTGGAGGCAATGCACACGCCCGTGTGCTTGCGAACAGACCCATGTCCCACACCCATGCGGAATTATTGGATTTATTCTCCAATTCGAACCTACAGGGGTTTTCACATGGCTGAACACACACCCGTGTCCTTGGCCAGTGTTCCTCACACGGCATGGGACACGCTCGTGTGGTAGCTCGTGTGATTTTAGCGAGCATTCTTTTTATGACGTCATCATACAAATTTGAGGCACACGACCAAGCACACGCCCGTGGCCAGAGGCCGTGTCCTCCACACGGTCCTCCACACTGTTGAGGCACATGGTGCGTCTCTGCCCGTGTGTTAACTACCATGCATGTTAACCTAAAATTCTTGGTGCAGGGGACACACGGCCAAACGAGATGCCCATGGGGCAGACCGTGTGTCACACACGGCCTAGACACATGCCCATGTGTCTACCTGTGTGGACCATTTGGAGGCTACTCTCCAAGTCATTGGTCACCCTTAAACAATCATGCACTTCCATATGTTCAATGCCATATGCCATGATATATTTGGACACTTAAACATGCAACATTATATCATCACTATGACCCCTTTTCATACTAGTCCATTAGTATTCACACAACCTTATCTTTTAGTCATTCCGCACCAATTTCATGGTTTACCATATTCCTTATTATCAATCTATTATAAATGCTAAAGCATGCAACCACATACTAGCAAATAAATAGTCATCCATCAAACCAACACATACACATCCTAGTATGCATGTAAAGGTAAACTTAGGGATACATCCCAATCATTTATATGGACCAAATCACATGGCCACATACAAAATAATCAATGCCTAAATGAGCCATTACACTTGGCTACATCAACATGACACATATAAACAAAATGGACAAGTTTCCTATACATGCCATGACCAAAATAATTGAACCCTTTTATACCCAAAATCCTTGAAGATAGTGTGATCCAAGCTTCGACGTCTCCCGATCCTTTGAGCTTGCTTGACATACCTAAAGAGAAGGGAAAAGAGAGGAGGGTAAGCTATAAAGCTTAGTAAGTACACATACAAATAATCTACATTTTGCAACTATTGATAATCTAAGCATAATTACTTATCCATTATGATACTTTTCATCATGTCATATGTATACTTACCTTCCATAATCATATACACAGGCATATCCAAATACATATCTTTCATAATATTATCATATACTAAGTCCTCATAGGGTTTTAATACATACCTGTGTCATCTAGCACACATATTGCTTACATAAATTTTACTTTCGGAATTCATATTACGTTACCCATTGAACACTTGGAATATGATTCGGACACATGGAAGAAATGCACAGAAGTGTCTGAACGTAGCCTTGGCTACATGACAAAAAGTGCATCGAAGTGCCTCATATTACAGAATCACATGCCACTCTTAATGGGGTTACTCAAAGAGCTAAGAGAGTATCCGAACACAACTCATGATACCCAACACTGGGACCCTAGCATAACACACATGACTAGCCTAGTGAAATTTCACTTGTATGCTCAACTATTCCTAAGGTTCAAACGGGATTTTAGACGTCTAGACCTTTACTAAATGTACTCGCATAAATGGTTTCTTTCACATGGCCAACGTCTCATAATAATATAGCAAAGCATCAAAACATGTTATGTTATCAACATAGCCAAATAAGCATATTAAGCATACAAATATCAATAAATCATTTAATAACAATAATTAATGTATTTATTTGCATATGTACTTACCTCAGTACAAATTATTAGAAATCGAGCCTAAACCTCGTAAACCTTATTTTCCCCTATCAAGGCTCGTATCTCGATTCTCTTGATCTATAATACCAAATTTAGCTCGTTTAATACATAAATTACTCAAAATGACCCAAAAATTCATACTTGGGTAAAATTACTATTTTACCCCTATACTTTCAAATATTTACAATTTAGTCATTAGGCTCGGATAATACAATGTATGGGATTTATTCGTTGCCCAAGCCTAGCCAAACATTTTTCATGTTCATAACAACCCACATTTTCCTTCCTTTCACATTTTTCTGCCGTTTCTACAACTTTTACAAAATAGTCCTTAAAGCACTTTTCATGAAAATCTACTTAGTAAAAGTTGTTTACCATCCTTTAAACTCCCATATCCCTCCATAAATCATCAAAACATAAGCTTCTCATGCATGGGTAAATTTCTAAACATGAACCCTATCATGAAATATGAGTAGAAATAGAGAGAGCAAGTTACCGAGATTTTAAAAATACGAAGAACATTAAAAACAGGGCTTGGGAGCACTTACTATAGAGCTTGAAAAGCTTAAAAACCCTAGCTATGGAGAACCCTAAAATTTCGGCAACAACATGGAGAGAATTAGCTGATATTTGGCTTATTTCCCTTTTTATTTCATTAGTATACCAAATGACCAAAGTGCCCCTAATGCATTTCCTTCAAAATTTTCCATACAAGCCCATTTTTGTTCAAAAATTTAGAAATTGGGAAAATTGCTCTTTAAGACCTCCTAATTAATAATCCAAAGCAATTTCATACAAATTGCTTCTAAAACACAAATTTTGCTACTTATTCAATTTGGTTCCTAATTTCCAATTGAACACCTTATACTTAGAATTTCCTCATGAAACTTTAACACATGCATATATTCATATTATAAAACTTTTTTCAATCATAAAAACAATATTTTCACGTCAGATTTATGGCCCCAAAACCACTGTTCTGACTAGGCCCTATTTTGGGATGTTACACTAATGGTGCTTGTTTGTGGTTAAATGTTCTTGTGATGATTAAATGTGGTATATTATAAATAGACATATGAAATGTGGCCAAATCACTTGGGATGGTTAGGTTATAATTTGCAATTAGTTATAACAAAGAGCCAAGTCTAAATGTGTTTTTGAATGAGATGGAAATCTTAAATACAAAGAGGATAAATTAGCATGTAAATAACTGATGAGATGAGGTTAACATGCAATAGGCCATTTATGGTAGTACTAGGAAATATTTAGGCCATGTTAAACATCATTGAGGTTCACGAATATGAGTGGTTATAGAGGGTGACCATTGGCTTAGATTTGTAGCCTCCAAAAGGGTCCACACGAATAGACACACGGACGTGTGTCTAGGTTGTGTGTGACACACGATCAGCCCCATGGGAAGGTGGTATGGTCATGTGTCCCCTACACCTAAAATTTTTAAGTCATAATGCATGGTAGTAAAAACATGGGTAGAAACACGGCCTTGTGCCTCAACCGTGTGCAGGATATAGCCTAGCATACGGTCATGCATCTTGGCTGTGTTTCCCTAAATACATGATGATGTCATAAACAAAATGCTCGAGTTTTTGGGAACGGCCAAAAAAAAGGGTGTGTCTAAGCTATATGAAGGACACGGGCTAGGGACACGGGCGTGTGGTCAGTCGTGTGAGAACCCTTATAGGTTCAAAATGAGAAATAAATTCAATTAATTCCATACGGGTAAGGGACACGGGTGTGTCCCAAAACACACGGGCGTGTGCATTTCCTCCACACGGGCGTGTGAGGCTTAACCTAGGAAATTTTCCAAAATCTTCCTTAAGTTCTCGGTTTAGTCTCAAACCATTTTCAATGTATGTATTTGGCCTCGTAAGTCTATGATAGGGACATCATGAATATGATTGATTGGTTTTAATTTGGAAAGAAATTTTATAGCCCAAAATTTTCCCAGAAATGTCATGTTCGTGCACAGTAATGCCCTGTACCTTATCCCAGTCTCAAGTACGGGTAAGGGACGTTATAGGGGGAACATCAAGTTCCTTCTGGAAAGTTGTATCATTTGGAAATTCGTGAATGAAAATGGGATAAAATCACCATGGATTTTGTTTCGGGGTTACCCCTTAGTTCGTCCAAGAAGAATGTTGTCTGGGTGGTAGTTGATCAACTTGCCAAGTTAGCTCATTTTCATCCAATGAATACAACTTATTACTTGGAGAAGTTAGTTGAATTGTATATCACTGAGATAGTATGCCTGTATGGGGTACCTTAGTCCATAGTGTCTAATAGAGATCCAAGGTTTACTTCAAGGTTTTAGAACCAGTTACAACAATATTTGGGAACCAAGTTAAATTTTAGCACTACGTTTCACCCTCGACTGATGGCCAACCAAAAAGAGTTATTCAGGTCTTAGAGGATATAATGCGTTCCTGTGTGATTGACTTTGGAATAAATTGGGAGAAGTATGTCCCTCTAGTTGAATTCTCCTATAATAACAGTTACCATGTAAACCTGAAGATGTCTCCATTCGAAGCCTTGTATGGTAGAAGGTGTAGGACACCTGCCTATTTGATAGAATTGAGCGAAAGAAAGATAATGGATCCAAACATAGTACGTGAAATAGAAGAGAAAGCTGCCATCATCCATAGTCACTTAAAAACTACACAGGACCAACAGAAATCATATACAAATTTAAAAATGACAGACAAAAATCTAGCACTGAGTTTCACCCTCGACTGAAGGCTAATCAAAAAAAGTTATTCAGGTCTTAGAGGATATAATGCATTTCTGTGTGATTGATTTTGGAATAAACTAGGAAAAGTATGTCCCTCTGGTTGAATTCTCCTACAATAATAGTTACCACATCAGCCTGAAGATGTCTCCATTTGAGGCCTTGTATGGTAGAAGATGTAGGACACCTACTCATTGGAAGAAATTGAGCGAAAGAAAGATAGTGGGTCCAAACTCAGTATGTTAAACAGAGGAGAAAGTTGTCATCATCCATAGTCACTTAAAAACTATACAGGACCGATAGAAATCATATACAGATTTAAAAAAGACTGCCAAAAATTTAGCACTGCATTTCACCCTTGACTGATGGACAATCAGAAAAAGTTATTTAGGTCTTAGAGGATATAACGTGTTTCTGTGTGAGTGATTTAGGAATAAACTGGGAGAAGTATGTCCTTCTAGTTGAATTCTCCTATAATAATTATTACCACATCAGCCTGAAGATGTCTCCATTCGAAGCCTGTAGAAGGTGTAGGACACCTACCTATTGGATGGAATTGAGAAAAAGAAAGATAGTGGGTCCAAACTTGGTACGTGAAACAGAAGAGAAAGTTGCCATCATCCATAGTCACTTAAAAACTATACATGACCGACATAAATCATATACAAATTTAAAAAGGAACTTGAGGTTGAACTGAACCTATCTTTCGAGGAAGATCCTATATGTATTCTAGCCAAAGAACTTAAGGAGCTGAGAAATAAAAAATATTCCTTGGGTTAAGGTGTTATGGAGGAATCATAGCATTGAAAAAGCTACTTTGGAAAGAGATAGCTTAATGAAAGATCAATATCCTCAGTTATTTTCAGGTATAAATTTCGGGGACGAAATTTCCTAAGTGGGGGAGAGTTGTAACATCTCGTCCGGTGAAGCCCTAGTGTTTGAATATTGTTGATGGAAGTAAGGCATATAGAGTAAGTTCTAAGTATGTAAGTATTGAATTTGATTAAGTATATGAGTCTATACTTGCATCTTCGGGTGAAGTTTGCATTAGGCAAGCTTGGTGGTTTGGCGGACTCTTCTGAAAAGTATGCGCTACCCCAGCTGTTAAACGATACGTTAGGCCCTTAGTGTTAAGACCTTAATTTGAAAAAAAATGTATGTTTTATTATTATTTTGTTATCCTAGTTGAACAATTTGGTTAGACGAATGAGAATTTGGTTAGTATAGGACTAAGTTTTTGTACCTGTCAGACTTATCCACTTGTTTACTTTCCTGGTGCAATGAACTGATAAGTTTAACTATTTATACCATAGCTCAAGATACTCTTAAAGGCTCTCGTGAAAATGGAAAAGGTTCTGTTGTTTGAACATTCCTGCATTTTCTGTTGAGTTCCTTCTTGCTTCCATATGAGTGTATAATGTTCTCATTTATGTTTGATTGGGGTAAGCACTTTTATCCTATAAGATTATTTATTTATGTATGGGTAATAAAGGTTTGTGGTTATAAGTTTCAGTTAGTTGTCTGTGTAAATGGAGTAAGGACCTAACTTCGTGTTTAAGCCAGCACCCATTGTTTCTAGAATGAACAATATGAATTGAGTTATGAAAATGAAATCATGGAGATGCCTTCAATGAAATGAGCATTGAACTGGCAGATCGTGATACATGAAAAGGGATCATGTAGCATTTAATAGGGCAAGAGTTATTGCAAACTAGATTGGCAAATCATGATGAAACGAATGAAATGAATGCTAAAGGTTGATTATGGACTTGGGTGTGGCTAGCACAAAGAAGGTTTTCTGCATGGTTGAATGGGCATAGTATATACGCCAAAGGAATAGTGTCTATAGTAAAGTCTATTCTTATATGGTATTCACCAACGGGCGAACTATATGACTTGCTGAGCTAGAAAGGTTTATTGGTCTTATAAATAGTTATTGAGATGTTTGCTCTAGAACTCACTAAATTCTTTAAACTTATTTAGTTACCTTTCCTTCTCAGAATTGCTGACGAAGAAAAGGACTTTTCGAAGACTATGCCACAGGGCATCTTTTATCGTGAGATTTCTAAGTATTTTGTATTATGCATGGCATAAGGGTGATGTCAAGATGGTGTCATTTCAAAGAAGGAATTTTGTATTTTAAATCTATTCTTGTGAAACGATTAATTCAATAAAACCTCAGTGAAGTGATTATGTTTTTGCAAAGTATCAAATTATTTACTTTGAAAGATTAAGGTTTGTGTAGTTATATGTATATGTATACGACACTATAGTTAAATTGTGCCTTACACCCAATATGATTTTAAGATCTTCCAGTGGAGCTTTTATTTTTCTTTTACTTGGAAATGTACAACCTTATTTATCTTTAAATTCACAAAAGATTTACAATTCATATTTATTTGAACTGTATGTTTATGAAGACCCTGCCTGTACAATTTTAAAAGAAAAGATTTTAAGGCAGTGACGCGTCAGTCCTAGGTCCTCCTTATGAATCAGGTTTGGGACATTACACCTATAATGCATCTTGCTTGGTGAATTGGTATTTATGTTCTAAGTCATTTTGTAAACTTTACTTGATGGTATTCTAGCAATTGAAATGATGATTTTATGTGATTGTTTAGGTATGAACATTATGGCACAAATGGTAATGAATGTTTGATGGTGAATGGTTTATTTGAGGTGCCAATTGTGGCATATTGGTTAGGCACTTAGGATGGATATTATATGGTATATTTTAATAGGTTCTTAAAGCTTTTGAATGGGTTAAATGATTGGCATATTGCATGACTTGTGGCTTAAGTGAACATAGGATGTAGTTGCTTATTTTGGAAGGTATTTTCAACACACACGGTCTAGTACACGATCTACCACACGACCGTGTGTCATACGCAGGCATATGGAACAGCCATATGGCCTATTTAATTTAGGTGTTAATTGGTTCACATGACCACAATCTGTTACATGGCCTGGCGACACGAACGTGTGACTTAGTATTACATGGCCACAGTCTATTACACGTTTTGGTGTTACGGCTGTGTGACACAGGATTACACAACCTTGAAGATCTTCCTGAGGATAGTATTTATAAACAACAATGGAGAACTATTACCAAACCAAGGGGGGAATGAATGTTGGGGAAGAAAATAGAAGTTAATCATAGAAGATGATAAACAACCAAAACTTTAAAGACAATCTCCAGAACACCCAACATGACTTGTCTAAAGGAAAACTCGTAAGGGTTTAATGTATCTCGAAAGGCACCTCCACGCTGAGCTAATGGAGAAGTGACACTCGACACCAAGTTTCTTTACCATTGGCTATAAATGAAGGGATTTGCCACCTTTCACACACAGACTAGTCATACTACTCTACCTAGTAATAAAGAAGTGTCATCTACCCCTCTTTTTCAAAACTTCTTTTATTACATTATGTTTTACTCAATCACTAATTAAAAATTGGGGTGGGCCTTGTAGGGAAGTCCTCCAGTTCCCATTAACCTTGTCTCTTTCTCTGTAAATGTCCTTAAAGTCCTTATAGTTTGAGATCAACTTGTCCATCTCCCTAGAGGTTTTCTTAATTGATCCGCTACATCAGGAGGACCCTATGGCACATCAAGACCATTTCCCCACAGGTTATCTTAGTTGATTCGCTACATCATGAAGATCCTAGGCCATGCTAAGACCATCCAAGTTGATTATCTTTCACAATCACCCTAGTCGATCATCTTTTACGATCATCTTTTACAATCATCTCAATGGATTATCTCCTATAACCATCTCAATTGATCATCACCTACTATTATCTCCTAAATGGCTTAACCATGCCAAGGCCATTCTACAAGGCCATCTTTGAAGGCGTTCTTTATTCGCTCATCAGCATCCCTTCACACTTAAGAAACAATGCTCTCAATGTTGTGGCCCAAAAATTTTTCCACCCTCAAAAAATATAATAAAATAAGAATAAAAACACATATTATATATACATAACTAAAATAAAAAAAATGAAAATGAAAACATGTATTATTTATACATAACCAATTGAAAACATAAAGAAATGAATTAATCAAAGTAAAAAAAAAACAAAATATAATTATCATTGATAATAAATTTTTAGAAATAAAACTTACCACCAATGAGACATTAGTTTAAAGTCAAGGTTAAGACCCTGTAAGCTTTAAAATCTCGAGTTCAAATATTTGTCTATGAAAACCATATGTAGATTCTCAATCTATATTCAATTTGATTTATGTCCCACCATATGAGGTCCTAAATATTATGATTATTATTTTAGTGTGCATTATATGATTAATTCCATATTAGGCTTTATATAAATTTATTATGATCTAAATCTGGATATGTTCTGATCATTAATCGACCATGCTTTTAAAATGATTAATTTCAATTATAGTTATTCATATATATATTTTTTAATTACAATCGTACTTGTAACTTCCAAAAATAATTAATATATTAATTGAAAAATACATTTTTGTTTAATATACGATCATAATATAATAAATGCAATTTATAATTTAATAGTAATTAGGTTAAATTTTGCCATCAGTTCCATGTACTTCATGAAAGTTTTGGATTTAATCCCTGTATTTTAATTTGATCAATTTTAATCCCTTCACTTTTCAAAATTTAAAATTTTAATCCTCACCAAATGATAATTGTTGAATTCATTAAGTTAGGGTTTACTACTTCTAAAATTTGATGTAACATTATCATGTGTAATGTTATGTCAACTAATTATCTTCATATATTACTCATTAAAAATTCAGTTAATGAATTAACAGCTATCATTTTTGTTAAGATTGAATTTCCAAAATTCGAAAAGTATAGTGACTTAAGATCCAATTGGAGAATATGAACTAAATCTACATTCGTACACAGAGTACAAGACTAGTAATTGAATTTAATCAAATAGATTTAATTGCCATTGTTTGGGTCAAAACTAAAATTTTAATTATTAAAAAATACAATGACTAAAATCGAACAATTCGAAAAAAAATTTAAACTAAAATCAATCAAATTAAAGTATAATAACTAAATCTACAACATCTGCAAATTACAAGGATTACTAGCAAAATTTAACCTAATAACTAAATCATTTTTATAACTAATTATATTTTTAATGTTTTTATTTAAAATGATTGATTATAAATTTAAAGAGAACAAAATAAAATAAAATATAAATTTTTATTTAAAATTCATTTAATAAACAAACTTAAATATTAAATGAGTGCCATAAGGGTTGATGTAACTTCAAAGGTTAACCAAGTGATTGCTTTTTATTAAACCTCATGGAGTTTAAATAGTTTTCCGTTAAATTCAATTTGACATAACTTCAACGGTTAATAAATCCAACTTGTAATTATCCGTATTCAAATGAGACTAGACCCAAACCGAGATGATCCTAAACCAGACGCAAAATATTTTATTCCAGCATTAAACAGGTTGATAGGTAATGGGCCTAGTTGATGGAGATCCTAGAAAGAGCCGATATATGAAACCAAAGTACTCGACCAAAACCCAAAACTAGTTCACAAGACTTCAAGAAAAATAATTTATGTATCAAAATTTATATGAATGAATGAATACCTTAACCACAAGATGTAAATACAGTACATCCACTAATTCTAAACAAATATGTAGCTTTTTCAGTCAATGGCAACAACCTGTATATAATATATTTTTGTAATGTCTAACAAACTTGTTTGATCAGAGATGAGAGGCCAAGAGATTTTCCATAAAATCTCAATACCATGACCTGCAATTAGCCAAAGTGAACCAAACCAAAGAATCATGAAAAGGCAAAATGACGCAATCAGAGATGCTGAAGAAATAGATCAATTTTCTATATGCATGCATGCCATTGCTACATTATATGGATGACTTCTTTCAAAGATGATTATGGTATGATTACTCAAGCGCAGAAAGAAATCTTAAACTGTAGGTGAAACTAACTGCTTACTTGACGAGGAAAGAAGATACCATTTCGACATAACCTACACGAATCCCGCAGTCCCTTCATTCATCAATGCCTTCAGTTCATCAGCATATACGCACACATTTACTCCATCTCCCTCAACCTTGAACTGCATCAAGATTCCTGCATAAAAGCACTCTTTCTCTACTCTCTGGAATTAGAAACATCCGCAATATTTTCAAACCCAGGCATGTTTATACATATAAGATGGTCAAGAAATTCGAAAGATAGATATGGAAAGATGTTCAGTTAGTCTTATACAAAGCCAATAAAAATACTAATAAAAAACTCTTGAAATGAATAACATCTATCATGGTCATAAGCCACTAACACCATGGATTGTTTGCAATTTGCAACCATGAACTGCAAACTTATCTCCAAAAAAAAAAAAAAAAAAAAAAAACTCCCAATTGAAATGGAATTCAGAAACTACAAAAACAAATAGCATGTGACAAAAAGAAACATCTGAATCCATACATGAGCTGATAAGCATTACTTTTGGAATGGCTTATCAGGTCCAAAAAAGAAGGTAAAATTTCACTGTGATGGTTAACCAGAATGTCACTTGCATTCAACGACGGCTTCAGCAGCCCGTCGAGGCTTGCTTTTGCGCCTGCTACCATTTTGTCGATAGCCAACAGATTTTGATGAATCATCAGTGCTCGATTTTGCTGTAATACAATTTTCTTTCTTGACTGAATCTAAGTTTTCTTTTGCCTGCATTGACCTTTTCCTCTTCCTTCCGTTCTCAGTAGCAGCCTGACTTTTCATCTCTTTGATGGGAACAGAACCTTTCACTTCTTCCCCGTCTTCTTCTTTCTTCTCTGCATCATCTTCATCAACATCATCCTTCAATTGCTTTTGCGGCCTTCCTCTTCTCTTAGATTCTGGAATCTTTTCATCTTCACCACTTCCAGGATCCTCACGAGAAGAAACAATAGTCGGCTTCTTTGCTTTTCCTCTGCCTTTTCTCATTTTACAAGAACCAGTTAGAAAACAATCTCAAACAACTGAAGTAGGTTCCTACAAACACAAAGAAATATATTCAAAAGAATCCACTTCCAATAACAAATGATCAATGAAAACAAGAAAAACAGAGATTATTAAGTGAGAGAGAAATAGGAAATAGCACACTCCATTTCAGAAGGTCACAATATGATTTAGTGCACCATCCTTTAATTTAATGTTCCCTTTTCTAAGAAACAATGGTAAAACACACCTGAACCTCCACAGAAATTCCAATATGGTTCATACAACTACAGCTTTTACCATTTTTTAATGAATAAGAAATGGATTTTATTGTTTTAATTCCACCTCTTTTCCAAAGTTTTCTGGGACTAAATTGAAAGGATAAAAAACTCAACCAAACTGCTCTCAAAAAGAGATTAATCATTGGATTGGAAAAGAACAAAAGATTCAACACAAATAAACCTAATTTCAAACCTAAAAACTGCACAAGAACAGCCCCCAAATCTCAACATCTGTAAACTACAAATCCGAGCAATCTTCAAATAAGTGTAATCACGCTAACAATAGAGGAAACCCAAATCAATACAAAAGCCATAGATTCTAAATCTTTTGTTTTATTTACCTCCCTACATAAGAAGAACATCATCTCTCGTTTATTAACTTCAGGTAAAGTAGGTAAACTATAAGATATTAAATCTGTGTTTCAGTTTAAATATATATTCTTCATCCCTAATAATTACGTCACCAAACACAGCATTAACTTCTTATAAACCAATACACCATAAACAAACATTTTACATAATAGCTTTTTAACTACTTTTTCAAGAGAGAACTCCATTGTTTATTTTTTTTAAAATGAAACAAGAAAGATGAAACTAACCTTAAAACAGACACCAATATTCTGCATCTTTGACACAAAATCCCATTTTTCAGAATCTCATAATAAAAGTCAAGGAAGTTGCTAAAACCCCAAGAGGAAAGAAGAAAATGGACCACTTGTTCCTCTCAATGGTTTTACGAGAATGAAGCCAACAAAGAACAAGATAAGCTCCCCGCCCCCCCCCCCCCCCGAAAACAACGATCTAAACGAAAAATAAAAGAAAACGCAGATCAGAGAATATAGTTTAAGTTAAAGGAAACATCATCAAAAAGCACAGTGAGTATTTTAACAGAGCTAAGGCAAGGTTGAGAAAGAGAAGATTATTAGAACAAGAAATGGTAGGAAGAAGAAATGGTCAGTGGTAAAAGAAGAGATAAGTGTTGAAAGCAAGGGTTCAACTTCAACTTCAACTTCAAGTTATAGCATTGATATTGAACATTTGGTGTACAAACAAAAAAAAAATAGATAAAGGTATTTATTTTGTAGAGTAAAAACTGAAGTAGAAAGAAGTAACACACACTTTGCTCACTGTCAAACAACAAATGTGGGATGATCATCAATTCATCTAAAAGTTTGACTGCTGGTTTTGGGTGACTTTGACTGAATGTGTACGGTGATTATTGCATGACATACAAATATATCTATATAAGCGTTTGTACACAGGATTTTTCCATAGATTGTTACAGATTCTGTAAACTGAGACTTGGTTTAAATCATACGCGCCAGTAGGAGCGTGAGTGAATTCCAAAGGAAAACGCAAAGGCGCGTTATCTTAGTTTAGAGGTAGTGTCACTGTTTTTAGATCAGAAATTTGATTAGCCTCGCTCTTCCCTTTATTTATTTAGGATTTTGATACTTAAAATATACAAACCCTAATTACACTCCTTATAATTCCACAACTATATCATAATAAATTTTAAAATATACTAATTTATAAAAAATTAATATAAATTTTTCTAAAATTTAATATATTAATTATTTGTCATTTGATCCGCTTCAATAGATTCATTTAAAAACTAAAATAAAATCATCATATGTAATATATTGTCTAAAAATATATCATAAAATATAATTATTAATAAATTAACAAGAAAAATAAACATACTATATAATTTATATAATTAATCTAGCATTTCATGTTTATTGAGCTATTCTCTCTCTAGCAGTAAAAATATACTTTTGTTGTGTTCAACTACACATCACTCAACAATTTAGGTTATGTATTAATGCAAGAGAGAAAAGTGATTGCTTATGCTTCTCGACAATTTAAGTCACATGAACAGAATTATCCTACTCATGATCTAGAACTTGCAACAGTAGTTTTCGCTCTGAATATTTGGAGACATGACTGCCTCCGGACATACTAACGTCCAGAGTGTGAATACTGTAATAGAATAAAAAATTACAAGGTGGTATTCGTAAGTATACAAGTCGAGTTGTAATATAAATTTTATAACGAAATAGGTAAGTACTCCGAGGATCGTACTCAAGGAAGGCTAGTACTAAATCAATCTTAACCTAAACAATTAAAGATCTAATTAATACTTGAAGTCAGTTATAGTACAAAAGTAAAATAAGAGATAATTTCAGGGTTTCTTAAACTAAGGAAATAAAATAACAAAAAAGAGTAAAATTACAAGAGATAGAGAAAAATAAAGTGAATCAAATTTGAAGATAGGTGATTTGCTTCCTTAAGCAATCTCAATCAACTGTTATCTTGAGTTCTTCGTCAATCAACTAGTCGCTACCCTAGTAGGATATTTCGATCTTCCACTAACATAGCGAGTCAACAAGAATTACTTATCTTCCGACCTCACAGTCCAGACTGGTTTAGGGTCAAGGTGTTCACGGATAGGCAATACCAATTTTGGGTTAATTCCCACCTTGATGACTTCTTAGGGTTGTCAGGCCTAGGGTTTTTTTCACATTCTTCCTTTCCCAAACAATTAATCCGTTGAATAACCCTACAAAACATTTAAGAGATCATGCTTGCACTTGCTAATCCCCCATAGAAGGATTAGTTTCTCATGGCTTTCATAAACAACATGGAATGAATGGAAGAATTAATAATAGAGAATGGATTGAAATAAAGAGTTTAAGAAAAACCTGATTTATATTGATAATAAGCATGAATCCACAGAAGTTGATCTCCTTCACAATCAGATCTCTTAAAGAAAGCAAATAACTAAAACTAGGAAAACCTAATAAGGAAAGAAAAAAAAGCCTAAGTTTAACGGAAGAAAACTAGGTTAAAACTTAGATGTGTTATACATGTGCTAAAGGAACCTATTTATAGCCTTCAGGTGGTCGTCGTCCTTAACCCTAGGTTAGTTGATGTTCTCGAGCTTAAAGTTCGATTGTATAGACTAAAACGCCCTTACTTCATGTTTTATTCTTGTCACAGAGTTGATGTCGCGGCACACCAAGACCCATGTTGCGAGGTAACAACCAACATGTTCCTCTATAGCCATCTTCAGGAGTATGTCGCAACATTGAAGGCAATTTCTCACTTTCTTTATTCTACTTTTTATGTTGTGACATTGGATCCCCTATGTTGCAACATAGCATCCAGTATTGACCCGAAATTTCTTCTAATGGTCTCCTGCACACTCACAAAGTACGTTAGCTCTCCCTTAGGCCTCATTCGGCACTTAAGGTTAATAAAAGACTCAATGTGCACATTTTATTGAATGTGAACAAAACTAAAGAAACTGAATTAAAAACATAACGAAAACGCTTGTATTCAAGCTCCTTAAATGTGAAAAATAGTTTAATCTGCTGCTCCGAATTACGACAGATCAAACTCCCTCACACTTAAGTCATTGCTTGTCCTCAAGCAACATAAACAAAGATTGCAAAATGAAAGATGACAACCCTTAAGAAAATATGGTATAAGTAATTATTTCAGGGCGTATGACTTAGGCATTTTATGTTTACTAACAATTTCAACGTGATGAGTAGTTGGCTTACCACTTTGGATCATAAACATCTAAGCTCAGTATTTTACAAAATATATAAGTATTAAGGTTTTCATCTATAGGAATCCATTAACAAATCATACAAGTACTTTGATTATCTAAGCAGAATACAAATAGTCATATATGTGAATGTTCAGTATGATTTCCATTCATGTATAAGGATACTTAGGTCACATAGGGCTTTTTGGCTTGTAACGGTCTGTGGCTTAGGACAGGTATGAAATTCAAAAACAATAAGCATCAAAAGGTTACAAATAGGAAAATAATTTGACACATCGTATTTATCCCTATTCTTCCCCCTTTAGGTCTTACCCCTTAACGCCTTATTTCTCTTTCTCTCACCTTTCTTGTCTCTCCATATATAAGAAATCATAGCATGATATAGTAACTAAAGCTAGCCTTACAAGTTTTTTGTGCACTAATGAATTAGTTTTTCTTTCTTTTGTGACTTTGTGACTTTCCTCCTTTTCAATACATCTCACCCATGAATGTTTTTTGGTTAGTTTAAGACTTTTTCTACTCTTACCAAATATCTTTTTGGAATTTTCTTTTTTTTTAGCACATTAGGCTAACTTGTAGTTCCTATTTCACACCAATATTTCCTATTTCACTCTAATTTTACAAACTCCACCATAATGTATCTACTTAACCCTCAATACGTATGGCCAAACGTCTATAATCGTGCGATATAAGACCAAAGAAAAAGGGCATATACAAATTAACATTTTTAGGCTCTGGGTTTGTACTGCGGTTCATCAAGAAGTGTCAAAAGGCCCAAAATTGGTTCTAAAGGTGAAGTATAGATAGGACAGCTTTTTGGCTCTGAATGTGCTCTAAACAATGCCTTAGGTTATCCCTAAATATCTCAACATGCATAAATTTAATTAACCAAACAAATAGAAATTCAACCATTTATCATTCATACTAGCATGTTCATTTCCTTGTATTTTCTATATCACTTGGTACAGATGATAACTTAATACCTATTTTGTAAGGCCCCGAAAATAGGTTTAGTAGTTTTGGGTACATTTACTGGGTTCTGAGTGAAAATTGGGAATTAATCGGGTTGATTAGCGATTAATATTCTTAATTAGTTATCTTAATTTCATCTAAAATCGGCAAATAATATTCTGGAAAATAAAAATATTTTTAGAAAAATTAATTTTATGGTTTTAAGTAATTTGTTGGTAAAAATAAATATTTTGGATTAAATTTGAATTTAAAAATAATTTAAAATGGGGGTTTAATTGGCTGATTTAAAAATATTAATTAAATGGGACTAATTTGAAAAACAAAGGAAATATGCAAGAGATTTTATAGCAAATAAACCATATTTTCGAAATTTTATAGGGAAAAGAGCAAATTGTAGAATAAGAGAAAAGGGGAAGTAGCCTGATGGCAAATTCCCCAAATTTTGAAAATCAAGTGGGGGTTTTCAGTTTTAAAAACTCTACAACTACCTCACTTTCCATGCATTTTTACCCGAATTTAGAGTTTTTTTCCTTTATTTTCTCTTTTTTTCATAAACCAAATATCAGAGAATAGATCTAAACATTTTCTCTCCCAAAATTCTCTCTAAAATCTCTCAAAATAATTTTCGAAGTTGGGCAAAAAGTCATTCAAATTTCTTCAAGCATTTTGATTAATACGTCCAAATCAGTGACTTGAGTTCAATTGAAGGTAATCCTCATCTATAAACTTGTTTTTAAGTTGATTTCAATCATTATTTGTTAATTAAAGTGATTATAATGGATTTTCAACTTTAATTTCTTCTTTCTTGAACTTGGGGATCAATAATGGTGGATCTTTAATTTTGAGTTGGAATCCAAATATTAATAGATGTCTAAGCTCAAAATAGGTTTAATAAGAGGTTTTTAATCTTAAACTAAAAGACCAAACACGTTTTATGAATCAATTTGAGAAATTCGAATTTTATCAAGAACATGGACAATTTTTCTGGAAAATTATGAAACTGATTAAATGATGAAATTAACACTTAGAATACATGTTATTGGACTAGAAATGAAGATTAGAAGTGGTTTGAGGTGCTGAAAAGCAAGTTTAGTTGAGGAATTTCATATTTCGACTTAATTGTACAACATCGGTAAGGTAGTTTAGAGTACTAATTTAGATTCGTATACTTTATCAAATTTTGTGTTTTTTGTTGCTATTGTTAGTTTGTAATGCATAGTTTGCCTTTTTTAAAGCTCCACATCAATCGGAGGAATGTGCAAATCAGAATTGAAGCTCAAACTTTCTTTTTTGAACACATTTTTGCTTAAAGAGCTAAATGTGGAGGTGAGTGATATTAAGAACAATTTGGTAAATTGGCTTGATTATGTGTTAAATTAAAGGTTTAATTGGTGATATTAATGACTTAATTGCATATTGGATGGTTGGATTTTCAAAAATAGGTTTTATTTTATAAAAGAACAAAATGACAATTGGTTTGGTAAGTTGTGTATTATGCTTTTAGCATGATTAAATTATATGGAATAAATTGATATTTGGAGCATGAATTGTTATTTATTGAACATTTGATTAAGGTGTTCTAATTGGTGTATGAATATTGAGAAAATGATATTTGCTATGCTTAATTTTATTGATGTTAAAATTGCTTAGCAACATACTTTTACTTGTATTTTAACATCTTAAATTAAGTGCTTAAACATCGGATTTTATGCCTTGTATGTATGATTATGTTGGCAACATTACATGGTGGATTCATTGGATATAGTTGGCATGCCATAGGATTTGTGAGTACTCACCATTATTTGTGCTATTGTGAGCATATGGATCTTGGTGGACTGATTTGTTTGGAGTAGATAAATGAGTGTTGAGCTTGAGTCTCCACTCGTCAGGTTATTTAAGGCACTATAAATGAGCATGTGGCTTCGGCCCACTCAATTTGGAGGTCTATATTTGATTTGTGGGAGTTCAGAGATCCGTTTATCTAATATATGATCACACATTTACTTAGAGCCATAGATGTATTATGCCAATATAATTGATTGATTGTGTCAATATAATGTTAAAAGATTATTTTACATGCCATGGAAAAAAAATGATTCTTAATTCTTGAAATAACATTTGATGTTATGGTGCAATGTTAACATGTTGTGACTGAAAATTTAATGCTTAATTACTTTGATTTATGCATGATTGGGTGCAAATTACTTGATGTTTTTACTATCATTCATTGAGCTTTTTAAGTTCACACCCTCACATTTTGTGCAGAGAATTTCCGGGTGTAAGGAGTCAAGAAGCGAGTGCAAGGGTGATCCATGAATAAGGCTCAGTAGTGGCTTAAGAAATTTACTTAGATACTATATAAGGGCATTATGATGTTTTTGGGACTAGTGTTATTTTGCTCGTAATATACATTGGACATTAAATTTTGGACTTTAATTTAGGTGATTTTATAATTGCTTTAATACATGATTTTATGTCTAATTGATGCTTGATTTTATAATTTCTTTAATACATGATTTGACTAAAAGAAGGTTGGTAACTATTTAGAAATAAAATTAGGATAGTTTAACCTTAGGTGGTAAAATAACCAAAATACCCTTAGGTTTAAATACTTAGAAAGAGTTAAAAAATGATTCACAAATTGCTTTTGCATTAATAAATGATAGTTAATTAATCATAAATGAGGTGTTCTAATGTTGGGGTGTTCGTTGTGTGGTTGTTAGATGGAGAGTCACTTCGGTGTCTAATGTAATACTTCAAATTCGGGCCGGTCAATCTCAGTCAGGTTTGGGGTGTTACATATTTACAGTGTAACAAACAAAAAATTGGTAGTTTAATAATCAAAAATTTAAAATCTTGCATTATCATGCCAAAATTATTCATAAACACAAGCAACCTATGTACATCCTCCTAACCAATCACTTGTATTTCTGCAAGCTCAAGCATACAAAAGACAAGAAAAATCAAAAGAACATGTAAAAATTTGAAGCAAATTTTTCTATGTTACTCCCCACACTTTGGTTGACACATTGTCCTCAATGTGTAGCTAATAATAAATAATGAAGAAAATTACCTGATTGGTCATGGTCGCTTGAACTCCTATTGGTGGGTGCTTCCTCCTTTGATTATTGAAAGTTCGAATTTGTTTGTGTCTCCTTCGTGTCGGGTTCCTATAAAGAAAAATTTAACAAAATATGACAAAACTAAAAGAAAATCTACTTATTAATCCTACTCTTACAAAGTCTAAATTTCAATCATCTAAAAAATTAATACAAATTTAAAAAAAAATCGTTCAATCATCCTCCTCATCGTCCATCTGCTCATCCTCTTCTTATTCTCCTTCCTCTTTGCTTTCCTATGCTTCTTCATCTTGTTTCGTATTCTTCGGATCGAACATATCAGGTGTATAATTGGGGACTCGTATGTTATTTTTCCTAGAAAACTCTTAAAAAATTGAACCTGATTCTTGCATCCACTGAATCATCCAATCTAACTTTGGATGACTGTTTTCACCAACGTCTTGTTGAGCTTGTGCCAAACTTTGGGACGAGGTGGGTGTAGTTATTGTTTCTTGCTGTTGCTTGTTCCCATCTTTGATCTGTTTGGCCCACAGCTTAATGTATTACTGGAACAAGGTGTCTCTGATAATACTTCGTGATGGTTTCAACAACTGTTTAGTTGATATATCAGGTACACTTGTCTTTTTGCATAAAGTCATCACTCGATGGGGAAAGAACACTCCCACCTTTTGGCTATTAATGCATCTTCCCATGTTCTGATGGATCCATTTGCCAACACACACCTTGCAACACCCCAAATTTTGGGCCTAGATGAATTGGGCTTTAGGCTTTGGGCTTTGGGCTTTGGGCTTTGGGTTTCATAAAATTTTTAAGTGAGAAAGAAAATGACAAAAGACATGTTGCTTTAAGGGTTTAAGGAATTTGAAGTGTCTAGGTTTGTTGGAGAAGTTCTGGGTTCGAGTTTTGTAGTGGAGGAATTTTAATTTAATTATTAAAAGAATCAGGGTTGGGAGTAGTTGGGATTTTAAATAAAGATAGGGGAAAATGGCATCAAAAAGCCTTGTGGAGGAGTGGCTAAGTGACACCACTTAGGGTGTAGGGAGGTAGCATTAGTGGCTAGCAAGGAGATCCGAGGTTCGAATCCTATCTTAGTATTTTTAGGAGTTCAATTTTGGCCTTCTAAAAGGTTGGAAGTGGCATGAATATGGACTCTAAGGGGAGAGTTCAGAAGAGAAAATTTAGGAAATAGATTGGGGAGTTATTAGGGAGAAAAATAAAGAATGAGAAGGGGGAAGTGATGGAGCTGAATTGGGAATTGAGGGCCAGGCAATTTGGCTAGAGGGTATAAATATGTGCTGAGTTTGGGATCCTAGGCTAATGCCAAATTCTTCATTTTTTTCTTTAGTGTCGATTGGCTTTTCCATCTTTGCTAACTAATTCTTTTACCATTTTTTCTCTTCTCAGATCTCTTTTGATTTACCCTTTGGGTTAGACGATTCCTTCTTCTACCCTTCTTCTTTAATTTGTGCCAAATAAACCTTATTCATCATATTAGTTTGAAAGCCGAAAAGCTGAATCTCCCTTGTGCCGATTACTCTTTTGGGGTAAGTACCTTATCTCTTTTTTGGCTAGTATTGTTAATACCGATTACTCCCCTCCCTCACTCTTTTTAATCAACATTAGTAGGGAATTAGTATCGGATCTTGAATTTTAGCTCTCTGCTGAATTACTCATTAGGTGTTTTACGGTTTTGGTAAGTTTTCCTCTCTTATTGGCTAAGGTTGGCCGAATGGTCTTAAGTGAGATAAGGGGGTGAATTATGTTGGATGCTAGTCCCCTAGTATTTGGTTTTAATGAGTAAGATTAATGCAGATCTAGGGAGTACGTGATCAAGGAAAAGCTATTAGGGATTGGTGTTCAAGGTAAGGTTAAGGTGAGGTTTCGATTTTTGGGTAAAATATGTATTAAGCATGCGATTAATTAAAGGGTGATATCGATTGTATGTTTGGGGCTAAGGAAATCGCAACACACTTTATTACCAGGTGTGAACATACACTGCACACAGAAGTAGATCGGCAAAAGTCGAAATGTCAAAAAGCTGAAAGTTTCGCTACGGTAGTCTTGCGAGTGCACGAACACTCGTGAGGAGAAAATTGATAGGTTATTCGAGGCCCATGGGTGACTCCATGGACTTGGGCTGTGAATTGGCCAACCGGGCCAGAATAAGCTTAATGGGCCCGATGGGCTGTTGGGCCTATAATAGGCAAAAAATTGATTATTGATGCTATGTGATAGAAATTCGTATGTGAGCATGAATAAATGTAATTTGGGCCTAATGGGCGATGTGAATATAATTGGGTCAAGTCGGCCATATGAACGTGAATTAGGCCGGATGGGCCATTTAAATGAGATTGGGCCTAGTGGGCCATATGCATGTATGTAGGGTTTTAGGCTTAGTATATGATAACTACATAAAACTTAATTAAATTGTTGAGACCGTGGACATGTCATAGGGGTAAGGTGTGGCAACGGGTATATGCATGTCTAGGATTGGATCTAGGGAGAGCTTGGTACTTGAGCAGTCTTAATGACTCACCTCCTCTTCTCTGGAATCCTACCTGGTGCATAGTATTCGTTCATCTTAGCTCACGGGATTTGTTAACGGGCCAAGGTAAGTGAAAACAATAATAATAGAAAAATTACTAAAATGCCCCTGAGGGCGAAGATGACCAAAATACCCCTATGTGTTGAATGTAAGTTTTATGGATATGACATGCATATCTGCTGCATACATATGATATTCTGCTTAGGTTGCATATGGGATGAGAAATATGGAACGAAGGAGGTATATGAGGATCGCATGGTTGCTTGACAATCGTGGATCCACCGACGACTTTTAAGTCCAATGTATAAATGAAGGTAGTTCCGCAACTGGGCTACCATGGATATGTATCGGTTGGGTGGGTCGATGTTTATATCCCCACATGATGTGTATTGGGGGACAGAGTTGGTATGTAGCGGATGGATTATTGGGATGGGATTGCACTGTATTGCATTACATGTTTGATGTATGGTGATTATTGAATGCTTGTTACTCGTCGAGGGTTGTACACATTGAGTTTGGAAAAACTTACCCCCTCTTTTATTTTTTTTCAGGTGATGCTCAGTAGAAGGTTCGATGTTTGGAGGGACTCTGGGTGGCCAGCTAGCAAGACAACTTTGGCTTGTTTTTCTTTTAAAAGCATATAAGTTTCTATTTTATTAAGTACTTTTCAGACCGGAATGTAATAAGGCTTCCTTTTTGTTATTATTTGGATTATTATTTTTCTGTATTGTAATTACGAGAAATTAAACATAGACTTCCCAAATCATAGTATGTTTTCTACGTTTCTGCAACTAAATTTCGAAATGACAGGTTTTCATAGGTTTTAATAAAATCATATGTTATAAACAGGTTTTTGTGATTGAAAAGAGAGTTTCATAAGTTTATTAAGGTTTCATATTTTTTTTCAAGGAAGGGTTTTCAATGAGCACAAAGTTTTCGTTAAAACACTTCAATGTGATGCACCAGATCTGGCCATAATGTCCGGGCCGGGTTTGGGGTGTTACATTTAATGCTATCAGAGCCAGGTTGTAAAACTCGGGCTGTGAAGTGGGCCATATTACTTGATTTTTGTGTTTAAAAAAAAATCTTGGATCACACCATTTTGAAAAAAAATCTTGCTGAGCGGCACACCGAGTCTCCGACGTCGAGCCAAGTAAGTTCTTCTGTTCTTAAGCTTGTTTAAATTGTTATACAGTAGATAATTAGAGGGCTACTTTAGATGATGTTGTAGAGTGGAACCAAAGCCCGTAAGATCTTAAAACTGTAGAGGATTTTCGAAAACAATCTTCTCTTTAAATATTTTCATAAAACATTGGTTTAATTATTAAACTAACTAAAACTTCATAAAATTTCTAATCCAGATAATACGCGAAGCGACGATGAGTGCTAGAAGAGGTACAATGGGCCGTGGCCAAGGCCATGAAAGTGTTAGGGCTGAACCGTCGGCATTGGGCCATATGCCCGATGTTAGAGTATAAGATGCTCCGGCCTCACCTGTGGCTGGGAATGGACCATATGATCGGGTTGTGGAGGAGGATGCATTATCGCAGGCAATGCTGAGGATTTTGGAAAGGGTCACTGGACCCAATAATGGCACAAGGAATCGGGGGTCCATTCCGGAGCGACTTCGTGCAAATGGGGCTGAGATCTTTAAGGGCGTGGCTGGTATGGATCCTAATGTGGCTGAATACTGGTTGGAGGCCACGGAAAGGATAATGGAGGATTTGGATTGTTCACCTGAACAAAAGCTGAAAGGAGCGGTGTCACTACTTAGGAAAGAAGCTTACCAGTGGTGGCTAACAGTGAAAGAGGGCACCCAACCTGAATGGGTCACGTAGGAGTTCTTCAAGGTGACATTTCAGGGGAAGTATGTAGGTGCGAGTTACGTGGATGCTAGAAGGAAGGAGTTCCTGAACTTGACCCAAGGAAACAAATCTGTGGCAGAGTATGAGGCGAAATTTTTACGCCTTAGTAGGTAAGCAAAAGTTATGGTGGCAATGGACTATGAGTGTTGCATTAGGTTTGAAGATGGACTTAGAGATAGCCTCAGGGTATTGATAGCTCCACAAAGGGAGCGAGTTTTCTTGGAGTTGGTAGAGAAAGCAAAGATAGCGGATGAGGTAAAGCGGACGGAGCGCCTGAATTAGGAAAAAGAAAGGGGTAGGAATAAAAGAGAGGCTGAGACTCCTAGTGTTGGAGAGAGGCCTAGAGCTAGGGCCAGAGATAATGGGCCAATTAGAGCAGGGCCCCCTGCTGTTAATCCAGGGGTGCCACCTTATGTTGATTGTGGGAGAAGCCATAGAGGCGAGTGTTGGAAGAGGATGGGAGCTTGTTTAGCTTGTGGGTTTATGGAGCATAGGATCAGGGATTGCCCTAGAATACTGGGTCGAGTGCCAATAGTGGGTCAAGGTGGTGCTCAGCCACCGAGGGGTGGTCAGCAGCAGCCTGGAGGCCATGGTCAGGCCAAGGGTGGAAACAGTTTGGGCTGTGGAGCACGATCAGAGGTGCTAGTCATGTTGAGGCGAGACAACCAGCATTGGCCTATACAGCACGTCGTCGAGAGGACGGAGACGCTCCAGAGGCGAATATTGGTATGTACTTTATCAATAATGTTCTATTTACTTTGTTTGGAATTAGAGTGCGTAGTGGGGTGTGGTAGTCTATGTTATGCAACTATACTAATAGTTGGGAATTTCGAATACAAAATTTATTTTAGGGGGATAGAGTTGTAACGCTCCGAATTTTGGGTCTAGAAGAATTGGGCTTTAGGTTTCATAAAATTTTTAAGTGAGCAAGAAAATGACAAAAGACATGTTGGCTTTAAGGGTTTAAGGAATTCGAAGTGTCTAGGTTTGTTGGAGAAGTTCTGGGTTCGAGTTTTATGGTGGAGGAATTTTAATTTAATTATTAAAAGAATCAGGATTGGGAGTAGTTGGGCTTTTAAATAAATATAGGGGAAAATGTCATCAAAAAGCCTTATGGAGGAGTGCCTAAGTGACACCACTTAGTGTGTAGGGAGGTGGCGTTAGTGGCTAGCAAGGAGATTCGAGGTTTGAATCCTAGCTTAGTATTTTTAGGAGTTTAATGTTGGCCTTCTAGAAGGTTGGAAGTGGCGTGAATATGGACTCTAAGGGGAGTGTTCAGAATAGAAAATTTAGGAAATAGATTGGGGAGTTATCAGGGAGAAAAATGAGGAGATGAGAAGGGGGAAGTGATGGAGCTGAATTGGGAATTGAGGGTCAAGCAATTTGGCTAGAGGTTATAAATATGTGACGAGTTTGGGATCCTAGGCTAATTCCAAATTCTTCATTTTTTTTAGTGTCGATTGGCTTTTCCATCTTTGCTAGTTGATTCTTTTTCCATTCTTTCTCTCTACAGATCTCTTTTGATTTACCCTTTGGGTTAGCCGATTCCTTCTTCTACCCTTCTTCTTTAATTTGTGCCAAATAAACCTTATTCACCATATTAGTTTGAAAGCCGAAAAGTCAAATCTCCCTTGGGCCGATTACTCTTTTGGGGTAAGTACCTTATCTCTTTTTTGGCTAGTATTGTTAATACCAATTACTCCCCATGCCTCACTCTTTTTAATCAACATTGGTAGGGAATTAGTATCGGATCTCGGATTTTAGCTCTTTGCTGAATTGCTCCTTAGGTGTTTTGCGGTTTTGGTAAGTATTCCTCTCTTATTGGCTAAGGTTGGCCGAACAGTCTTAAGTGAGATAAGGGGGTGAGTTATGTTGGATGCTAGTCCCCTAGTATTTGGTTTTAATGAGTAAGATTAATGCAGATCTAGGGAGTACGTGATTAAGGAAAAGTTATTAGGGATTGGTGTTCAAGGTAAGGTTAAGGTGAGGTTTCGGTTTTTGGGTAAAATATGTGAGCATGAATATAATGTGATTTGGGCCTAATGGGCCATGTGAATATAATTGGGTCTAATAGGCCATATGAAAGTGAATTGGGCCGGATGGGCCATTTAAATGAGATTGGGCCTAGTGGGCCATATGCATGTATGTAGGGGTTTTAGGCTTAGTATATGATGACTACATAAAACTTAATTAAATTGTTGAGACCGTGGACAAGTCATAGGGGTAAGGTGTGGCAACGGGTATGTGCATGTTTAGGATTGGATCTAGGGAGAGCTTGGTACTTAAGCGGTCTTACTGACTCACCTCCTCTTTTCTAGAATCCTACCTGGTGTATAGTATCGTTCATCTTAGCTCACGGGATTTGTTAACGGGCCAAGGTAAGTGAAAACAGTAATAATGGAAAAATTACAGAAATGCCTCTAAAGGCGAAGATGACCAAAATACCCCTATGTGTTGAATGTAAGTTTTATGGATATGACATGCATATCTTCTGCATACATATGATATTCTACTTAGGTTGCATATGGGATGGGAAATATGGAACGGAGGAAGTACATGAGGATCGCATGGTTGCTTGGCAATCGTGGATCCACCAATGGCTTTTAAGCCCAATGTATAAATGAAGGTAGTTCCGCAACCGGGCTACCATGGATGTGTATCGGTTGGGTAGGTCGATATTTATATCCCCACATGATGTGTATCAGGGGATGGAGTTGGTGTGTAGCGGATGGATTATTGGGCTAGGATTGCACTACATTGCATTGCAAGTTTGATGTATGGTGATTATTGAATGCTTGTTACTCATCGAGGGTTGTACACACTGAGTTTGTGAAAACTCACCCCCTCTTTTATGTTTTTTTTCAGGTGATGCTCAGTAGAAGGTTCGATGTTTGGAGGGACTCTGGGTGGCCAGCTAACAAGACAACTTTGGCTTGTTTTTCTTTTAAAAGCATATAAGTTTCTATTTTATTAAGTAATTTTCAGATCGAAACGTAATAGGGCTTCCATTTTTGTTATTATTTGAATTATTATTTTTCTGTATTGTAATTACGAGAAATTAAACATAGACTTCCCAAATCATAGTATGTTTTCTACGTTTCCGCAACTAAATTTCGAAATGACAGGTTTTCATAAAATCATATGTTATAAACAGGTTTTTGTGATTGAAAAGAGAGTTTAATAAGTTTATTAAGGTTTCATATTTTTTTTCAAGGAAGGGTTTTCAATGAAAACAAGATTGTCACTAAAACACTTCAATGTGATGCGCCAGATCTGTCCATAACGTCTGGGCCGGGTTTGGGGTGTTATACACCTGCTTTTTCTGCAAAATAGCATAGAGTAAAACCGCTTTAAGGGTATTAACGTTAGAAATATTTAAATCAGGTACGATTTGTGCGTGAATGAATTAAATCGATATCTTAACCTAAGGAAAGAAAGTGGCTTGATGAAAAGATACTGGATATTAGTACCTGCGCGATACTTCCATTCACCCCTTCCTTTAGTTAAAAAGTTTATAATACTATCTACATCTATGTCTCCAAAATATTCTAATTCAGTTTCATAATCATTGTTATAATATGGAGCATTATAAAATTCACAAAATATTCGAGGGGTTACTCTCACCTCTTTCCCTTGCACAAGTACTGCATCCCATATATGTGATAAATCTTGAAAAGAGTTATATTTCAGGCTTTTAAACTGAAGTATTTGCTTGTAATTAAGAAAATATTTTTGCATTTTAGACTTATTACTAGAGCATTACATACTAAAGCTTGGATTGTGTTTTAACTATAAATTTATGTTAATTTTAATTCTTGGAAAGAGGTTTGGTAGTCTTTTGTAGTAGATGCGTGTAGGATAAAAGAGGCAAGAAGAGGAAAAGAGAACAAAAGAGGTGAAACATTGCCATGGAAAATGGTGGGATAGATTGCCAACAGAAATATCATGACAATTCCAGGAAGATGGCCAACACTCAATCCAGGTCACTCGCAGCCAGCTATATGTGTACCAGATAAATCACCCTGAAAAAGAGGAGTAAAATATGTGTGGTGGGAGTGACATATCTACCCTATAAAAGGAAGAGAGAGAGTAAAAGAAGGACACATGGATTGTGAGGACAAAAGAAAAGAAGGAGAGCAGTACCTCTCTCTACAATAGAATCTTGTGGAGAAATTGCATGGAAAATACAGAAGAGAAGAAGAGGGTAGCAATTAAAAAGAGGAGATCATAGTCGCAAAGAAGAGGAAGAGAAATCTGCCTTGGGTTTTGCGTAAAATCTTGAGAAGAAGCTAAAGAGTAGAGAGAACTTCCTACAGTTATACATTTATTCTGTTTTTCTTGGTTTTAATTTCTGTGATTCGTAAAACTAGAAGAATGTTGATGAATGGCTTAATTTTGGATTTCATTACCCAGCCCATGAGATAATTATCTGTAACAGCCCGATTTTGGGGCTAGTCAAAATAGTGATTTCAGAACCACTAAACTGAGGTTGTAAAAATTATTTTAAATATAATTTTATGTATTGTAACATGATTAGATAAGCACATGAAAATTTTGATGAATTTTAGCGACTGCTTGCCTAATTGTGAAAAAGGACTGAATCGCATAAAGTGCAAAAGTACTGTTTTGCTAGATAAGAGTGTCAATTAGCTAAAGAACCTAATTTGGGGGCCTTAAAGAGAAATTAGACCCCATAATTCTTAGGTTGGCCGGCCATAGTTGAAAAATTGATGGGAAAGTCAAAATTAGGTGGTGTTTGGTCACCAATTTTGATTAGCTTGAATAAAATAAACAATAAAAGGTTTCATTTTTTCACTCTTTCTTCTTCCATCGAAAAATTGGCCATTAGAGGGGTTTTTGAAGTTTGAAAATTTCAGCAATTTTAAGCCTTCACAAGTAAATGGTTTTCATGACTTTTGTTGATGATTTTTTATATTTTTGCACCCCTTGAAGCAAGAGCTTTTAAATGAGGCGACTATTTTGCAAAATGGTTGAAGGTCTAGGGTTTTTCCATGAGAGCATTTAGGTTGTTTTCTAAATTTTTATGGAAGAATGTGATTCTTTGGTGAGTAATAAACAACTTTTGTGAAGGGATTTCTCATGAAAACCCTAATGGGACTATTTTGCATGAGTTGTAAAATAGATAATAAATGTGTGAAATAATAGAAATTTTGGATTGCTTCTAGTATATAAAGTAATCAACTAGGTTTATAATATGAAGAAATTCGATAAAAATCGATTTTCGAGCATAGGGGTAAAATGGTCATTTTGTGAAAGTCTAGGGGCAAAATGACTATTTTGCCCAATTATGAACTTTCGGGTGTCTAAATTGATATGCTGGTGAAATAAATGAATTTTATTAATTTAGATTAAGAGAAACTTGATTTGGGTCTTGATCAGGGTAAGAACAAAGTTTGCGAGGATTAAGCTCGTCTTCATCATTTTGTATCGAGGTAAGTACATATGTAAATAATGTGTTATTGAAGCTTACTTTGGTATATTTTAATAATATACATGTGTAATTCGCTTATTTTTGTTATGTATCTAAGTTCTAATTCTTGCCATGAATGTTTAAATGACATGTTATGCGAGTAAATTACAGTGTGAGCATATGCGATGCTATTCAATTAGATATGAAGCCCCGTTGAACCTTAGACATAACATAGGATACAAAGGGGCATGTTATGAAAATTATGTCGTCTGAACTTATGAGTTGAGTCTGAGTTCATTAGATAAATGCTATAGGTAACATGGGTCCGGGTACTGACTTTGTGTACAGACCTATGAGTGGTTCAATGGGCATACGTTACATAATAGCTATAGGGTCTGAGTCTTGACTTGATAAAAAGGCCCGTGAGTAGCTTAAATGTGAGCATTTCATAGCATGAGGTAGCCCTGATTTCTTATAAGGCATTTAGACACAAAGTCCTCACGTATCCATATGTATTTTGAGAGTTCAATAGGTAACCTGAAGATTTAGTTGGTGAATACTTTGATGAGGTATGTATACCGAACTCATGGTTAGGACCTAAGTAAAGAACTAAGTGTATTAAGTATACATGAATGAAAAGAAGAGTAAGATAGAGACATTAAGGGATTTATATCTTTTGAGTATGACAAGCTACCGTTGGATGAATATGATTTTCTTATAATTTCACTTTATTTGCATATATGTCGTTACTAAGCTCCCATGCTTACCCTCCTTTCTTTTCTTTCCTTATAGTGCCACTAAGCTACCATCGGGGATCCAGTTACATTAAAAGCTTCGATCACACTATCATTCAAGACCTTGGTATAACTAGTTTCATTGTTTTGTTTTCTGGCATGTATAGGGACTTAAATCTTTGTTTAGTGTGTTGTTAGTTAGCCATAATGTGTTGGCTCATATGATGAATATGATACTCATTTTGTATAAGGCCATGGATGATAGTCAATACTCATTTTGATTTATAAATAGAAAATGATATTTTCATGGATGAGTAAATTGCATAAATGAAATGTTGTCCATTGTTGTTATTTTGGCAATGTGATGTGCCCTTATGTTAGTATAGAGTGATTTTTGTGCAGGTTACATAAGTAAGGGTGACAAAAAGGCTTGGTAAATAGCCTTATTTAGTCCACACAGTTCACCACATGGGCATGTGATATTGCTGTATGTCCCCTGCACGTAAGAATTGTAAGTCAGTATGCATGGTAGTAAACACACGGGCAGAGACACGACCTTGTGTCTCAGCCGAGTGAAGGGCACGGCCTAGCACACGGGCATGTGCCTTGGCATCCTCGTGTGGCCCTTAAGAATTACTGACGTCAGAAACAAAATGTCCAAGTTTTTGCACACGGGCTAGGACACAAGCGTGCCATGGCTGTGTGAAGGACACGGGCTAGAGACACAGGCCTGTTCCAGGCCATGTGAAAACCCCTATGGGTGTCTATTTAGAATTGATTCCACAAGGATATAGGACACAGGCGTGTCCCTGTATTGCTTAGGTTGTGTGAGCCACACAGGCCAATAGCACAACCATGTTGAAATGTCACATGAGCGTGTTGCCCCTCCCACACAGGCGTGTTCCCCTGTGTTAAGAGTTATTTTTCAAATTTTTTAAAGGATTCAGATTGTTTCCAAATGGGTCCCAGTGGATGTTTTGGGCTTAGCAGGCTTTTATTAAGGAGTTTATAAATAAAATTGAAAAAGTTTTAGTTTGACCATGTTTTAGTGTTATGAAAATGTCTATATGCATAAGTTTAAGTAATGCCTCATATTCCAACCGGGTATGAGGCACGGGTGTGGGGTATTACATTTAGTGGTATTAGAGCTATGGTTTAGTCGGTTCTCGGACTAACGTTGTGTGTGGACGAGTCTAGCTATACATCCATAAATAGATTGTGATAGTGTGACGACTTCTGATGTTTTAAATTGTGTTTTTATATAGTAATGGATCCCAATTGAACTATGCGGAAGACGTAAAAAGTAATGCACCGGCCTTCGCCAAAGGGGCTGTACCATCTGATAATTGGCCTTCCACGATTAGTCAGTGAGGAGGAGAAGGGGCTCGAGAGGCCTTTCTCCACGCGATGAATAGTGGTACACCAAGTTCGTCCAAGTGAACTATCCCTCAACCCGTCCCCATAGTATCCTAGGGTATGGACCTTGAGAGGCGAAATAGACCTCCAGTGGATAAGATCCTGAAGCTTGGAGTTGAGGAGTTCCGTGCTAATAAAGATGATGACCCTGAAAGGGCAGAATTCTGGCTTGAGAATACCTTCAGGGTATTCGATAAATTATCTTGCACTCCTGAAGAATGCTTGAAGTGTGCCATATATTTGTTGAGGGACTCGACATACTATTGGTGGAAGACATTAGTCTCAGTGGTACCTCAAGAAAGGGTTACATAGGAGTTCTTCCAAGAGGAATTCCGGAAGAAATACATCAGTGAAAGATTTATGGAAAAAAATGTAAGGAATTTCTCGACTTGAAGCAAGGCCGCATGATGGTCACTGAATATGAAAGAGAGTTCGTTCGACTTAGTAAGTACACTCGGGAGTGTGTATCTTCCGAGGCCAAAATGTGTAGAAGGTTCGAAGATGGACTTAATGAGGACATTAGACTGTTAGTGGGTGTCCTTGAGTTGAAAGAGTTTGTAGTACTTGTTGATCGGGCTTGTAAAGTTGAGGATTTAATCAAGGAAAGGAAGAAAATCGAAGTGGAAACTAGAGATGTAAGGAAGAGACATGCGAGCAAGTCATTTCTATTATAGTTTAAGAAATCCAGAGATGCCTACTTCATTCTCATGGATCAGCTGGACATTCGTATCAAGATCGTAGGAAACAAGATTCAAATTTTAAGTCTTGGGCTACATCAGTGGCTAGTATGGGCAATGTCAGATCTTCCAAACCAGAATGCCAGCATTATGGTCGAAATCATTTCGACAAGTGTAGAATGAATAGTGGATTTTGTTTCTGGTGTGGTTCTCAAGACCACTTTATTAAAGATTGCCCCGAAATGACTGACAAAGAGAAATTTTAGAGTACAAGGCCAAGTGGCACCAATTTTAAAGGAAAACCTCAGAAGAATGATGGAGTTAGGGCTGGTAGCAGGAATGAGACGAGAGACACTACCGTAAGGTCTGAAGCTAGAGCTCCGGCTAGAACTTATGCCATACGTGTACGTGAAGATGCATCCTCTCCTGATGTGATCACCGGTACATTCTCTCTCTATGGTAATACTGTTATTGCTTTGATTGACCCTGGTTCTACTCATTCGTATGTGTGCATGAAGTTCGTGTCTAGCCCAAATATGCATGTTGAGTCTACAGAGTTTATGATTAAAGTGTCAAACACGTTAGGAAAACATGTGATGGTCGATAAAGTATATAAAAAATGTCCTTTAGTAGTTAAAGGTTATTATTTTTCGTTCGATTTGATGCAGTTCCCATTCGATTAGTTTAATGTCATATTGGGTATGGACTGGTTGACATTCCATGATGCTATAGTAAATTTTAGACAAAAGGCTATTAAATTAAAATGTGAAATTGGTGAAATCCTTTGGGTTGAATCAAGTGAGCTAGCGAACTCGCCTATGGTGATATCCTCCATGTCTGCCCAGAAGTGTTTAAGGAAAGGATGTGAAGCTTATTTGGCTTTTGTAAGTGAATATGTGGATGTATTCCCGAAAGAATTGCCTAGGTTACCCCCTAATAGAGAGGTTGAATTTGGTATAGAGTTAATGCTAGGGACCACGCCTATTTTGATTGCTCCGTATCGAATGGCCCCGATTGAGTTGAAAAACCTAAATTTATAGTTGCAAGAATTGACCGAAAAGGGTTTTGTGAGACCAAGCTTTTCACCGTGGGGTGCTCTGGTGTTATTTTTGAAAAAGAAAGATGGATCTATGAGGTTGTGCATAGATTATCAGCAGTTAAATAAGAGGACGATCTGTTGCTACGAATTGACAACTTGTTTGACCAACTGAAGGGAGCAACATGGTTTTTTAAGATAGACTTGAGATCTGGCTACTATCAACTACGAGTTAAAGAAGCAGATGTGCCTAAAATCGCTTTTAGGATGCGGTATGGCCACTATGAGTTTCTCGTCATGCCTTTTGGCTTAACAAATGCTCCCGCCGTGTTTATGGATTTAATGAATAGAGTATTTCGACCATATCTAGATAAGTTTGTAGTTGTCTTCATCAATGACATCCTGATATACTCTAGAGACAGGATAGAACATGTCGAACACTTGAGAACCATTTTGCAGACTCTGAGGGACAATCAGTTGTATGTCAAATTTAGTAAAAGTGAGTTTTGGCTTAGAGAAGTCAATTTTTTGGGCCATATTATTTCGAGTGATGGTATTAGGGTTGATCCCAGTAAAGTTTCTGCTATTGTTGAATAGAAACCACCAAAGAATATGACTGAAATTAGGAGCTTTTTAGGGTTGGCCGGTTGTTACAGGCGAATTGTAAAGGACTTCTCTATGATTGCGACTCCCATGGCAAGGTTGCTTCAAAAAGGTGTTAACTTTGAATGGCCGGATAAGTGTCAGCAGAGTTTTGAGAAGTTGAAGATGTTAATGACTGAGGCTCCCGTACTAGTACAACCTAAATCAGGAAAAAAGTTCGTGATTTATAGTGATGCTTCTTTGAATGGGTTGGGATGTGTACTTATGCAAGAGGGAAAAGTTGTGGCTTATGCCTCGAGACAATTGAAACCTCACAAGAAGAACTATTTGACATGACCTAGAGTTGGCATGTAACACCCCGAACCCGAGACCGTCGCCGGAGTCGAACACGAGGTGTTAACAAACTTCAAACCACTTATTAAAAATTTCCTAGACAAGCTGCCAATCTGCGTACTATTCGCTTTAAAAATCATATCTTGAGTTCTGAAAGTTGAAATCCATTTCCGTAAATTTTCCCCAGAACTAGACTCATATATCTATATGGTAGAATTTTTGTAGAATTTTTGGTTGGGCCAATTGGTACATTTTATTAGTTAAAGTCGTCCCTGTTCCTGGGTTCGACTACTCTGACCTTTGTGCATTACGACTTAGATATCTCCCTTTACAGAGCTTCAATACTTATGCCATTAGTTTCTAATGAAACTAGACTCAAAAGGGAATCTATAAATATAAGGAATGACTTCTAATTGTCTCTGATTAATTTATGGTGAATCTCTAAAGTCGGAACAGGGGATCCAGAAATTGCTCTGGTCCTGTTTCACAAGGGTTTAATTATCTCCTAACATACAGCTCATATGGTCGTTTTGTTTCGTCTATATGAAAATAGACTCATCGAGATTCGATTACATAATTTATTCATTAATTAATTCCATTCCTACTATTTTTAGTGATTTTTCAATCTCACGTCACTGCTGCTGCCAGCATCTGTTACTAAAGCAACTATGCCTATTTCGTGATTTCTCCTTGATCTAACTAGTAATTCATCATACATATCACAAATTATGATCATGACTAGCCATGCCAAAGGCTAATCATTGTCAAACATCTCCCTACTACACTATTGCCATATCATGAATTTTAACACCAAAAATAATCAACCATGACATATGGCATAAAAATCGAATTACCAAGACTTGCGACCTAACATTATAGAACCAAATCCAACCGAACATTTATGCCATTTCGCATGGCTAAAAGTTTACATACCAAATTTCAACAAAACATATTAGCCTATACATGCCAAAATGTTCTCCTAGACCGACTAAAAAGAAGATACCAAAAGTTGCTAGCCGGTGTGATGACTTCGATGACAGTCCCGAGCACGCAAAAAGACGAGTCCAAGAAACCTAAAGTAGGTGACAAGCAAACACCGAGTGAGTATATAACTCAGTAAGTCATAAGCATTACATTGCCGTTCAGTAATAATATATCATAAGAGAAAATAAATAATGCGGGATTAAAATCCTCCATCCATACCCAAATTGTGCTATAATTCCTTAGGCATTTCGGTTCGATCTCATACCAAGCCCTACTTTGACATTTCATACATTACACCATATGACATTGGATGCATTTATCTTCAAGTATAATCACCACATAGGTTCAAGACTTACCAAGCTCAATCCCAAATATAAATAAAATGTCTATTCCTCATGAGCTCAAGGTGTTTACTCGTACCGCTGTCCATGATTGACTTGATAAGGCCGTACACTTAGAGCATGTATATTTATTAGAGAATGTATAATAAGCCCGCACACTTAGTGCTTAATAGTCAAACTCGCACACTTAGTGCTATACAATTTGAACCCGCACACTTAGTGCCAATCTCATGATCATAAATGTTTACACCCGCACACTTAGTGCCGAAACCAACAACTCAATACATCTCACCTCTTTTCTTTTCCATTCAATACTTTCATCACCCCATGCATACATGTATATATATTTATCATTCCATTCAGCATCATTACATAGACGTTATGACCATTTAAATTAATACAAAATATATGCTTAATGACTTACCTTGTGTTGGGTAAGACGGTTCCAACTCGGCTACTCGATGATCTTTTCTTTGCCTTTGCTTGATTCTCCTCCTTTAACTCCTTGAGCTTGATCAATAAATCAACTAGTTTAACCACCTTGCTAAATATTTATAATCCAATTACACATGCATATGTTTGTTAGTGTATTCGACAACCATCCTCACTAATTACCCATTTAGTCGATTATACACATAATCAAAGGTAACCTCACGAATGGGCATACTTATGTATATATATACACTTCCGAATGGGCATCACAATTAGATTTAACACCACCTTCATACTCAATTAGATGGCCGAATGTATGTACAATGTCAACTATAACATCATTTAAACATCTAATTTCATCTCATGAACACTTGATCGAATTTTCCTAATCTAGCATATTTTCGCATCTATTTGTAACATCATGTAAATCCACATATAACTACATTTCTTAAGTTCCACATCTTAATGCCCATTATAGCCATTCTCATAGTCTAAATCTAAAAATTGGCACATCCACCTTTCAACCATGTTAGCCGAATACTCATTCTCTTCTTAGTCCTAAATTCGGCACCTCCAACAATGTGACTTAACAACTTCAACTTTCATGCTAACATAACAAGCAATTTAACACATACATATAACTAACATGTTAATAGCATCAAGGTATCAACTAAAATTCTTAAGCTTCTTAGTCAAAGCCTAACTCTCCGACAACCCCAAATCCAACCATGGGATAGATAGAATTTAGACTCATCACCCAAAGGTTGTGTAAACTTCCAAAAATATCATTGAACATACCTTGATCTAAAGGACCACCTTGGCCGAATCTTGCTTCCTCTTTTTCCTCTAGTTACGACAATTGCAAAAGAAAGAAAACATGAACACTCCTTCTTCCCTCCTTATTAAGCATTCAAACTCCCTCATTTTCACGCCACAACATCAAACACTCCTCCTAGATACAAGCAATGGCCGAACTTCTTCAAAATTTTTCTCCCTTTCTTTTTCTTGGTTTTTCGGCTAGGAGATGGCAAGTATGAACACCCTTTTTTTTTGTTCACTTTCCTATTATTATTCCCATCATTTGTTAACTAAAAAAAACATATTAAATTAGAATGAGTGGAGCATCATCACTCCTTGGCCGGCCACCATGTATTTTATGGGTAATTTGACATGCAAAGCCATGCTTCCTCTCCCTATTATTAATTACTCCTTATAATTCATCTATCATCTTTTCTAACTTCGTCAACTAGGTCCTTTTCAAATTAATTCACATTCCTAAAGCTAATATTAAGCATTTAATTTCTCATATATTCACTGTCACACAAAAATTTATGTAATTAAAATACAAAAATAAATTTTTGGCTCGGTAATGTGGTCTCGAAACCACATTCCGACCAGGGTCTAATTAGGGTTGTCACAACTCTCCCCCACATAAGAAATTTTCGTCCCCGAAATCTTACCGGTGAATAATTTTGGATATCGATCCTTCATAGAGTCCTCAAGTTCCCAAGTGGCTTCTTCAATTCCGTGTTTATGCCACAACACCTTAACTAATGGGATTTTCTTATCTCGCAACTCTTTTACTTCACGCATCAAAATGCGAACCAGTTCTTCTTCATAACTCAAGTTAGGCTGAATCTCGATCTCAGATGGAGTGATTACGTGCGACGGGTCAGACCTATATCGTCGAAGCATCGAGACATGGAAAATGTTGTGAATCTTTTCAAGCTCAGGGGGCAAAATTAATCGGTATGCAACTGGTCCAACTCGTTCGGATACCTCATACGGATCGATGAACCTCGGACTTAGTTTGCCCTTACGACCAAATCTAAGCACTTTCTTCTAGGGTGAAACTTTGAGAAATACTTTGTCTCCAACCTGATATTCAATGTCTTTTCTTTTCAAATCCACATACGACTTTTGACGATCCGAAGCGGCTTTCAAACTTTCACGAATTACTCGAACTTTCTGCTCAGCATCCTTAATCAAATCAACCCCAAAAATTTTACTTTCACTAAGTTCAGTCCAAAATAATGGGGTACGGCATTTACGACCGTATAAGGCCTCGTAAGGTGCCATCTTAATGCTTGATTGAAAGCTATTGTTGTAAGCGAATTCGATCAAAGGCAAATATCTTTCCCATGAACCACAAAACTCTAAGACGCAACATCTCAACATATCCTTGAGTATCTGAATTATTCGTTCAGATTGGCCATCAGTCTGGGGATGAAATGCGGTGCTAAAATGCATCTTAGTACCCAACGCTTCTTGTAAATTTTTCCAAAATCGCGATGTAAATCTTGGGTTTCTATCCGACACGATAGAAATAGGTACCCCATGCAATCGAACAATTTGGGAGGTGTATAATTCTGCCAATTTATCGAGCGAAAAATCTGTACGGACAGGGATAAAATGAGCAGACTTGGTCAATCTATCAACAATAACCCAGATTGCATCTTTCTTGCTTGATGACAATGGCAATCCAGAAACAAAATCCATCGTTACCCGATCCCACTTCCATTCGGGTATCATGATCGGCTGAAGTAATCCCGACGACACTTGATGTTCCGCTTTTACTTGTTAGCATATCAAACACCTTGAAACAAATTCGGAAATGTCTCGTTTCATACCGGGCCACCAAAATTGACGTTTCAGGTCATTGTACATTTTAGTACTACCTGGGTGGACTGACATTCGACTACTGTGAGCCTCGTCCAAAATCATTGAAATAAGTTCCAAATTTCTTGGAACACATAATCGACCTCTGAACGTCAAGCAATCATTGTCGTCAATCCGAAACTCTGATTCCTCATTCGAAGCACATTCAGCTCGTTTAGTGACCAATTCAGCGTCGACTTTCTGGAATTCAAGTATTTGACGAATCAATAATGGTTTGGCCTCTAATTCAGCTACTAGCACCCCATCGGGTGAGACGGACAAGTGAGCATTCACCGCTCTCAAAGCAAACAGTGCTTTCCGACTTAAAGCATCGGCAACCACGTTAGCCTTTCCCGGGTGATAATCAATAACAAGTTCATAGTCTTTCAACAACTCAAGCCAACGTCTTTGTCGCAGATTTAGATCTCTTTGAGTCATCAAATATTTAAGACTTTTGTGGTCCGAATAAATATGACACCTTTCCCCAAACAAGTAATGCCGCCATATTTTCAGGGCGAACACTATGGCCGCCAATTCAAGATCATGGGTCGGATAGTTTCTCTCATGCGGCTTTAATTGTCTCGACGCATAAGCCACAACTCGACCTTCTTGCATCAACACACAACCTAGCCCAAGTAAGGATGCATCACTATAAATGACAAACTCTTTGCCGGACTCCGGTTGTACTAGCACTGGAGCTTCGGTTAAACAGGTCTTTAGTCGATCGAAACTCTTCTGACAGTTCTCTGTCCATTCAAACTCAACATCTTTTGGAGTAGTTTCGTCAACGGTGCAGCTATCATCGAGAAACCCCCTACAAACCGTCGGTAGTATCCGGCAAGTCCCAGAAAGCTCCTAACTTCAGTAATATTCCTCGGAGGTTTCCAATCGAGTATGGCCGAAATTTTGTTCGGATCCACTCTAACACCCGATGCGGACACCACGTGCCCCAAAAAGCTAACCTCTTTCAACCAAAATTCACATTTACTGAATTTTGCGTATAACTGCTTGTCTCGAAAAATCTGTAATACTAACCTCAAATGCTCGGCGTGTTCGGCTTCACCTTGTGAATAAACTAAAATATCATCAATAAACACAACCACAAATCGATCCAAGTATGGCCTGAATACTCGATTCATTAAATCCATAAATACCGCAGGGGCATTAGTGAGCCCAAACGGCATCACTAAGAATTCGTAGTGACCGTACCTCGTTCTAAAAGCGGTTTTGGGTATGTCCGAGTCTCGAACCCTCAACTGATAATAACCAGATCTCAAATCTATCTTGGAAAATACTGAGGCTCCCTTTAATTGATCAAACAAATCATCAATACGTGGCAACGGGTATTTATTCTTTATGGTCACTTTATTCAACTGACGATAGTCCATGCACAATCTCATGGTTCCATCCTTCTTTTTCACAAACAGCACTGGTGCGCCCCATGGTGAAGAACTCGGTCGAGCGAAGCCTCTATCCGTCAATTCTTGCAATTGAGCTTTCAATTCCTTTAATTCCGTTAATGCCATACGATACGGGGCTATTGAGATTGGCATGGTACCAGGTACAATCTCGATGCTAAATTCCACCTCTCGAACCGGTGGCAACCCCGGTAACTCCTCAGGAAAAACATCTGAATACTCACAAACCACCGGTACTGATTCAAGTTTCCTTTCCGTCTCTTTGCTATCAAATACATACGCAAGGTATGTTTCACACCCCTTTTTCACATATCTCTGAGCGGTCATTGAAGATATTATCGCTGGCACCCCTTTCAAATCAGTAGACTCAACTTGGACTACCTCATTATTTGTACTCCTCAAATCAATGGTTTTCCTTTTGCAGTTCACCACTGCATCATGTACAGTCAACCAATCCATACCAAGAATAACATCGAATTCGTCAAATGGTAAAAGCATCAAATCGGCCGAAAAACAAGATTCTCGGGTTATTAGAGGGTATCTCTTACACACTTTATCAACAAGTACGTATTGGCCCAAAGGGTTTGACACTCGAATTAGGAACTCAGTAGACTCAACAGGTAGAGTCTTATTGGATGCTAAGGTTTCACATACATATGAATGAGTAGAGCCAGGGTCAATCAATGCAATCACATTAGTATCAAAGAGAGTGAAAGTACCAGTGATGACGTCAGGAGAGGATGCCTCCTCTCGTGCGCGAATGGCATATGCTCTGGCAGGAGTACGGGTCTCGGTTCGAACAGCCATATCAGAGGCCCCTCTCTGACTACCACCCCTACCTCCTAAAATTCTCGGTGGTCTACCTCTAGTTGTCACTCCACTAGGTCTTGCACCTTGAATCTTATTCTTCTCATCAAGCTCCGTGCAATCTCTAATGAAGTGGTCCTTCGAACCGCATCCGTAACAGGCCCTGTTAGTAGACTTACCCCAACATTCACCTAGGTGTCGTCTTCCACATTGGGGGCATTCAGGTTTCTCTTGACGATTATTGCCCACACTAGCTACCGAAGTAGCTCGGGAGTCCGTCGATGGTCGTGCTCTGATGGAAATTCCCGCAGTCGTCCTCGACTTACTAGTGTCCTCCCTGAACTTCTTTACAGCTGAGAACGGAGCTTTACCCGTCGATCTTTTACGATAGTTTCTAGCTTCAAATTCAGCCTTCTTCTTCTCCTTTCCAAGTTCTTCCGCCTTGCAGGCTCGTTCGACTAGTGTTACGAACTCCTTTACCTCCAAAATACCCACTAGTAGCTTTAAATCTTCATTCAATCCTTCTTCAAATCTTTTGCACATAGCAACCTCATCGGCCACACACTCCCGGGCATACCGACTGAGTCTTACGAACTCATGTTCGTATTCAGATACTGTCATACGGCCTTGCTTGAGTTCCAAGAATTCCTTACATTTTTGATCGATGAACCATTGACTAATATACTTCTTTCGAAATTTCGTTTGAAAGAAATCCCAAGTAACTCGTTCGTTTGGGACTATGGAAATCAAGGTCCTCCACCAATAGTAGGCTGAGTCCCGCAACAAGGATATAGCACACTTTAGACATTCATCGGGTGTGCATGACAGTTCATCAAACACCCGAATGGTGTTATCAAGCCAGGACTCGGCCCTTTCGGCATCATCAGTAACTATGGCCCTGAACTCCTCGGCCCCGCGCTTCCTAATCAAGTCTACAGGTGGCTTACTCAGCCTCACAGGATCAGTAACTGATGGCATTACGGGCTCTTGGGGTGGATTATTCAAATTCGGGAATTGTTGGACAGCCGGATTGGTTCGGGCATATTGCGCGACCCACTCATTCATCATGGTAAAGAAGGCTTGTTTAGCCCCCTCACCTTGATTATTCGCAGATGACTGAGGTTCAACAGGCGACATCCCTTGTGCAGGAGCAGCCGCTACACTTTCAACGTCATCCGCTAAGGTTCTCTCTACACCGGGATCCATTTACTAATCTAAACAAAAATTTTAACCGTCAGAAGTCATCACACATTTAAACATTAACATTAAGGCATGTATAGCTAGACTCATACGCGCTATGGTAGTCCTAGAACCGACTAAACCATAGCTCTGATACCAATCAAATGTAACACCCCGAACCCGAGACCATCGCCGGAGTCGAACACGAGGTGTTAACAGACTTCAAACCACTTATTAAAAATTTCCCAGACAAGCTGCCAATCTGCATACTAGTCACTTTAAAAATCATATCTTGAGTTCTGAAACTCGAAATCCAGTTCCGTAAATTTTCCCTGGAACTAGACTCATATATCTATATGTTAGAATTTTTGTAGAATTTTTGGTCAAGCCAATTGGTACAGTTTATTAGTTAAAGTCGTCCCTGTTCCTGGGTTCGACTACTCTGACCTTTGTGCATTACGACTTAGATATCTCCCTTTACAGAGCTTCAATACTTATGCCATTTGTTTCTAATGAAACTAGACTCAAAAGGGAATCTATACATATAAGACATGACTTCTAATTGTCTCCGATTAATTTATGGTGAATCTCTAAAGTCGGAACAGGGGATCCAGAAATCGCTCTGGTCCTGTTTCACAAGGGTTTAATTATCTCCTAACATACAGCTCATATGGTCGTTTTGTTTCTTCTATATGAAAATAGACTCATCGAGCTTCGATTACATAATTTATTCATTAATTAATTCCATTCCTACTATTTTTAGTGATTTTTCAATCTCACGTCACTGCTGCTGCCAGCATCTGTTACTAAAGCAACTATGCCTATTTCGTGATTTCTCCTTGATCTAACTAGTAATTCATCATACATATCACAAATTATGATCATGACTAGCCATGCCAAAGGCTAATCATTGTCAAACATCTCCCTACTACACTATTGCCATATCATGAATTTTAACACCAAAAATAATCAACCATGACATATGGCATAAAAATCGAATTACCAAGACTTGCGACCTAACATTATAGAACCAAATCCAACCGAACATTTATGCCATTTTCGCATGGCTAAAAGTTTACATACCAAATTTCAACAAAACATATTAGCCTATACATGCCGAAATGTTCTCCTAGACCGACTAAAAAGAAGATACCAAAAGTTGCTAGCCGGTGTGATGACTTCGATGACAGTCCCGAGCACGCAAAAAGACGAGTCCAAGAAAACTAAAGTAGGTGACAAGCAAACACCGAGTGAGTATATAACTCAGTAAGTCATAAGCATTACATTGCCGTTCAGTAATAATATATCATAAGAGAAAATAAATAATGCGGGATTAAAATCCTCCATCCATACCCAAACTGTGCTATAATTCCTTAGGCATTTCGGTTCGATCTCATACCAAGCCCTACTTTGACATTTCATACATTACACCATATGACATTGGATGCATTTATCTTCAAGTATAATCACCACATAGGTTCAAGACTTACCAAGCTCAATCCCAAATATAAATAAAATGTCTATTCCTCATGAGCTCAAGGTGTTTACTCATACTGCTGTCCATGATTGACTCGATAAGGCCGCACACTTAGAGCATGTATATTTATTAGAGAATGTATAATAAGCCCGCACACTTAGTGCTTAATAGTCGAACTCGCACACTTAGTGCTATATAATCAACCTCGCACACTTAGTGCTATACAATTTGAACCCGCACACTTAGTGCCAATCTCATGATCATAAATGTTTACACCCGCACACTTAGTGCCGAAACCAACAACTCAATACATCTCACCTCTTTTCTTTTCCATTCAATACTTTCATCACCCATGCATACATGTATATATATATTTATCATTCCATTCAGCATCATTACATAGACGTTATGACCATTTAAATTAATACAAAATATATGCTTAATGACTTAGCTTGTGTTGGGTAAGACGGTTCCAACTCGGCTACTCGATGATCTTTTCTTTGCCTTTGCTTGATTCTCCTCCTTTAACTCCTTGAGCTTGATCAATAAATCAACTAGTTTAACCACCTTGCTAAATATTTATAATCCAATTACACATGCATATGTTTGTTAGTATATTCGACAACCATCCTCACTAATTACCCATTTAGTCGATTATACACATAATCAAAGGTAACCTCACGAATGGGCATACTTATGTATATATATATACACTTCCGAATGGGCATCACAATTAGATTTAACACCACCTTCATACTCAATTAGATGGCCGAATGTATGTACAATGTCAACTATAACATCATTTAAACATCTAATTTCATCTCATGAACACTTGATCGAATTTTCCTAATCTAGCATATTTTCACATCTATTTGTAACATCATGTAAATCCACATATAACTACATTTCTTAAGTTCCACATCTTAATGCCCATTATAGCCATTCTCATAGTCTAAATCTAAAAATTGGCACATCCACCTTTCAACCATGTTAGCCGAATACTCATTCTCTTCTTAGTCCTAAATTCGGCACCTCCAACAATGTGACTTAACAACTTCAACTTTCATGCTAACATAACAAGCAATTTAACACATACATATAACTAACATGTTAATAGCATCAAGGTATCAACTAAAATTTTTAAGCTTCTTAGTCAAAGCCTAACTCTCCGACAACCCCAAATCCAACCATGGGATAGATAGAATTTAGACTCATCACCCAAAGGTTGTGTAAACTTCCAAAAATATCATTGAACATACCTTGATCTAAAGGACCACCTTGGCCGAATCTTGCTTCCTCTTCTTCCTCTAGTTACGACAATTGCAAAAGAAAGAAAACATGAACACTCCTTCTTCCCTCCTTATTAAGCATTCAAACTCCCTCATTTTCATGCCACAACATCAAACACTCCTCCTAGATACAAGCAATGGCCGAACTTCTTCAAAATTTTTCTCCCTTTCTTTTTCTTGGTTTTTCGGCTAGGAGATGGCAAGTATGAACACCCCTTTTTTTTGTTCACTTTCCTATTATTATTCCCATCATTTGTTAACTAAAAAAAAACATATTAAATTAGAATGAGTGGAGCATCATCACTCCTTGGCCGGCCACCATGTATTTTATGGGTAATTTGACATGCAAAGCCATGCTTCCTCTCCCTATTATTAATTACTCATTATAATTCATCTATCATCTTTTCTAACTTCGTCAACTAGGTCCTTTTCGAATTAATTCACATTCCTAAAGCTAATATTAAGCATTTAATTTCTCATATATTCACTGTCACACAAAAATTTATGTAATTAAAACACAAAAATAAATTTTTGGCTCGGTAATGTGGTCTCGAAACCACATTTCGACCAGGGTCTAATTAGGGTTGTCACATGGCAACCATAGTATTTGCTCTGAAGATCTGGCGACATTATTTCTTCGGAGAGATATGGCATGTATACTCCGATCATAAAAGTCTTAAGTACTTGATGACCCAAAAGGATTTAAATCTGAGGCAACGTAGATGGGTTGAACTATTAAAAGATTATGAGTTGATTATAGATTACCATCTAGGAAAAGTGAATGTGGTCACCGATGCATTAAGTAGAAAATCATTATTTGCCTTGAGAGCAATGAATGCTCGATTGACCTTGTCAGAGGATGGTTCGGTTCTAGCAGAGCTAAAAGCTAGACCGACGTTTCTTCAAGAAATTTTTGATACTCAAAAGACTGATAACGAATTACTATCTAAGAAAAACCTGTGCGAGTTGGATGTTGAATCGGAGTTTTGGATCGGTTTCGATAGTTACTTGAGATTCTGGGATACGATTTGTGTTCCTAAGGACATTGAATTGATTTGGAAGATATTAGATGAGGCACATAGTAGTTTATTAGTACACCCTAGGAGTATAAAAATGTATAATGATTTGAAGAAAATGTATTGGTGGCTAGGAATGAAAAAAGACATTTCAGAGTTTGTTTCCAAGTGTCTTGTCTGTTAGCAGGAGAAGGCTAAACACCAAGTACCTTCGGGTGTACTTCAGCCTATCATGATCCCCAAGTGGAAGTGGGATCAGATTACTATAGATTTCATGACGGGTTGCCGGTAACCCGTCAGAAAAAGGATGTTGTTTGGGTTATTATGGATAGGCTAACAAAGTCGACACATTTTATACCAGTGCATACCGACTACTCCCTTGAGAGATTGGCTGACTTGTACGTTTTTGAAATTGTGAGACTACATGGGGTGCCCTTGTCGATTATTTCAGATAGGGACCCGAGATTTACCTTGAGGTTTTGGAAAAAAGTTACAAGAAGCATTGGGAACAAAGTTGAGTTTCAGCACGACATTTCACCCGCAAATCGACGGTCAGTCAGAAAGAGTGATTCTGATTTTAAAAGACATGTTGCAGTGTTGTGTTCTCGATTTCAAGGTAGTTGGGAAAGGTACTTATCATTGGTTGAATTCGCCTACAATAATAGCTATCAGTTCAGTTTGAAGATGGCGCCTTATGAGGCTTTATATGGGCGAAAGTGTCAAACGCCCTTATATTAGACTGAGCTTAGAGAGAGTTAGATTTACGGGGTTAATCTAGTCAAGAAGACTAAAGAGAAAGTTAAAGTGATTCGCGACTGTTTGAAAGTAGCCTCGGATAGGCAAAAATCTTATGCAGATTTAAAACGAAAAGAGATCAAATTTTAAGTTGGCGATCGAGTGTTTTTGAAAGTATCCCCATGGAGAAAAGTTCTCAGATTTGGTAGAAGAGGCAAGTTGAGTCCTCATTTCATAGGACCCTATGAGGTTACCGAGAGAGTAGGGCCAGTTGTATTGATTGGCCTTACCACCCTAATTGGAAAAAATCCATGACGCATTCCATGTATCCATGTTACATCGATACCGCTATGACCCTTCACATGTGATTTCCCCGACTGAGGTAGAGATTAGATCGGATATGTCTTATGGTGAGGAACCTGTTAAGATCCTAGCCTGAGAGGTTAAGAAACTGAGAAATAAGAGCGTTTCCCTTGTGAAAGTATTATGGCAGAGACATGGGGTTGAAGAGGCCACATGGGAGCCCGAAGAGATCATGAAAAGCCAATACCCAAACCTTTTTATAGGTATGATTTTCGAGGACTAAAATCCCTAAAAGGGGGAAAATTGTAATAGCCTGATTTTGGGGCTAGTCGAGTAGTGATTTCAAAACCACTAAACTAAGGTCGTGGAAATTATTTTAAATATCATTTTATGTATTGTAGCATGATTAGATAAGTACATGAAAATTTTGATGAATTAATTTTAGCGATTGCTTGCGTAATTGTGAAAAAGGACTAAATCGCATAAAGTGAAAAAGTCCTATTTTGCTAGATAAGAGTGTCAGTTAGCTAAAAAACTTAATTTGGAGGCTTAAAGAGCAATTAGACCCCCTAATTCTTAGGTTGGCAGGCCATAGAGGACAAATTGATGGGAAAGTCAAAATTAGGTGGTGTTTGGTCACCAATTTTGATTAGCTTTAATAAAATAAACAATAAAAGGTTTCATTTTTTTTCACTCTTTCTTGTTCCACCAAAAAATTGGCTATTAGAGGGGTTTTTGAAGCTTGAAAATTTTAGCAACTTTAAGCCTTCACAAGTAATGGTTTTCATGACTTTTCTTGATGATTTTTTTTTACATTTTTGGACCCTTTGAAGCAAGAGCTTTTAAATGAGGGGACTATTTTGCAAAATGGTTCAAGGTCTAGGGTTTTTCCATGAGAGCATTTAGGTCGTTTTCTGAATTTTTATGGAAGAATATGATCCTTTGGTGAGTAATAAACAACTTTTGTGAAGGGATTTCTCATGAAAACCCTAATAGGGGCTATTTTGCATGAGTTGTAAAATAGATAATAAATGTGTGAAATAATGGAAATTTTGGATTGCTTCTAGTATATAAAGTAATCAGCTAGGTTTATAATATGATGAAATTCGATAAAAATCGATTTTCGAGCATAGGGGTAAAATGGTCATTTTGTAAAAGTCTAGGGGCAAAATAGTCATTTTCCCAATTATGAACTTTTGGGTGTCTAAATTGATATGCTGAGGAAATAAATGAATTTTATTAATTTAGATCAAGAGAAACGTGATTCGGGTCTTGATCGGGGTAAGAACAAAGTTTACAAGGATTAAGCTCGTCTTCATCATTTTGTATCGAGGTAAGTACATATGTAAATAATGTGTTATTGAAGCTTACTTTGGTATATTTTAATAATATACATGTATAATTAGCTTATTGTTGTTATGTATCTAAATTCTAATTGTTTCCATGAATGTTTAAATGACATGTTATGCGAGTAAATTACAGTGTGAACATATGCGATGCTATTCGATTAAATTACAGTGTGAGCATATGCGATGCTATTCGATTAGATATGAAGCCCCGTTGAACCTTAGACATAACATAGGATAAAAAGGGGCATGTTATGAAAATTATGTGGTCTGAACTCATGAGTTGAGTCTAAGTTTCATGAGTTGAGTCTAAGTTCATGAGATAAATGCTATAGGTAACGTGGGCCCCGGGTATTGACTTTGTGTATAGACTCGTGAGTGGTTCAATGAGCATACGTTACATGATAGCTATGGGATCTAGGTCCTGACTTGATAAAAAAACCCATGAGTAGCTCAAATGTGAGCGTTTCATAGCACGAGGTAGCCCTGATTTCTATTAAGGCATTTAGACACAAAGCCCTCACATATCCATATGTATTTTGAGAGTTCAACAGGTAACCCGAAGATTTTGTTGGTGAATACTTTGATGAGGTATGTATACCGAACTCATGGTTAGGACCTAAGTAAAGAACTAGGTGTATTAAGTATACATGAATGAAAAGATGAGTAAGATAGAGATGTTAAGTGATTTATATCTTTTGAGCGTGACAAGCTACAGTTGGATGAATATGATTTTCTTATAATTACACTTTATTTGCATATATGTAGTTACTAAGCTCCCACGCTTACCCTCCTTTCTTTTCTTTCTTTATAGTGCCACCAAGCTAGCATCGAGGATCCAGTTACATCAAAAGCTTCGATCACACTATCACTCAAGACCTTGGTATAGCTAGTTTCATTATTTTGTTTTCTGGCATGTATAGGGACTCGAGTCTTTGTTTAGTGTTTTGTTAGTTAGCCATAATATGTTGGCTCATATGATGAATATGATACTCATTTTGTATAAGGCCATTGATGATGGTCAATACTCATTTTGATTAATAAATAGAAGATGATATTTTCATGGATGAGTAAATTGCATAAATGAAATTTTGTCCATTGTTGTTATTTTGGCTTTGTGATGTGCCCTTATGTTAGTATAGAGTGATTTTTGTGTAGGTTACATAAGTAAGGGTGATAAAAAGGTTTGGTAAATAGCTTTATTTAGTCCACATGGGTAGGCACACGAGCGTGTGTCTAGGCCGTGTGTGACACACAGTTTACCACATGGGCGTGTGATATGGCCGTGTGTTCCCTGTACGTAAGAATTGTAAGTCAGTATACATGGTAGTAAACACACAGGCAGAGACATGGCCGTGTGTCTCAACCGAGTGAAGGGCACGGCCTAGCACACGAGCATGTGCCTTGGCTGTGTAGCCTTTAAGGATTGCTGATGTCAGAAACAAAATGTCCAAGTTTTTGCACACAGGCTAGGACACGGGCGTGCCATGGCCGTGTGAATGACACGGGCTAGAGACACGGGGGTGTTCCAGGCCATGTGAAAATCCCTATAGGTGTGCATTTAGAATTAATTCCACACGAGTATAGGACACGGGTGTGCCCCTATATTGGTTAGGCCATGTGAGCCACACGGGCCAATAGTACGACCATGTTGAAATGTTACACGGGTGTGTTGCCCCTCTACACGAGCGTGCGCCCCTGTGTTAAGAGTTATTTTTCAGAGTTCTTTAAAGGACTCGGATTGTTTCTGAATGGGTTCCAATGGATGTTTTGGGCTTAGTAGGATCTTATTAAGGAGTTTATAAATAAAATTGAAAAAGTTTTAGTTTGACCATGTTTTGGTGTTATGAAAATGTCTATATGCATAAGTTTAAGTTAAGTAATGCCTCATATTTCGACCGGGCGTGGGGCACGGGTGTGGGGTGTTACATTTAGTGGTAATAGAGCTATGGTTTAGTCGATTCTCGGACAAACATAGTGTGTGTACGAGTCTAGCTATGCATCCATAAATAGATTGTGATAGTGTGACCACTCCTGATCTTTTAAATTGTGTTTTCATATATTAATAGATCCCAGTCAAACTATGGTGGACGAAATAGAAAGTAATGCGCTGGCCCTCACCGAAGGGGCTGTACCATCCGATAATCGACCTCTCACAGTTAGTCAGGGAGGAGGAGAAGGGGCTCAAGAGGACTTTCTCCACATGATGAATGAGTGGTACACGGAGTTCGTCCGAGCTAACCCGAATGCTCAACCGCCTCTACCCCAACCTATCCCTCAACCCCTTCCCCATAGTACCCCAGGACCTCTAGTGGATAAGATCCGAAAGCTTGGAGCCAAGGAGTTCCGTGCTAATAAAGATGATGACCCTGAAAGGGCAGAATTCTGGCTTGAGAATACCATCAGGGTATTCGATGAATTATCTTGCACTCCCGAAGAATAATTGAAGTGTGCCATATCTTTGTTGAGGGACTCGATATACTATTGGTGGAAGACATTAGTCTCAGTGGTGCCTTAAGAAAGGGTCACATGGGAATTCTTCCAAGAGGAATTCCAGAAGAAATACTTCAGTGAATGATTTATGGATAAAAAATGTAAGGAATTTCTCGACTTGAAACAAGGCCGCATGATGGTCACTGAATACGAAAGAAAGTTCGTCTGACTTAGTAAGTACGCTCAGGAGTGTGTATCCTCTGAGGCCAAGATGTGTAGAAGGTTCGAAGACGGACTTAATGAGGACATTAGACTGTCAGTGGGTGTCCTTGAGTTGAAAAAGTTTGTAGTACTTGTTGATCGGGCCTATAAAGCAGAGGAATTAATCAAGGAAAGGAAGAAAATCGAAGCGGAAACTAGAGATGTAAGGAAGAGACATGCGAGCAAGTCATTTGCATCGCAATTTAAGAAATCCAGATACGCCTACTCTCGTTCTCATGCATCACCTAGACATTCGTACCGAGATCGTAGGAAGCAAGATTCGGATCTTAAGTCTCAGGCTACATCAGTGGCTAGCGTGGGTAATGTCAGATCTTCCAAACCAAAATGCCAGCATTGTGGTCGAAATCATTTCGGCAAGTGTAGAATGAACGATGGATCCTATTTCCGATGTGGTTCTGAAGACCACTTTATTAAAGATTGTATTTCTTATTTTACTTCATGAAATTTTACTTCATGAAATTCAAGTATTATATTGTATTTCTTATTTTAGTAGTTTATAAAAAATATATATACAAAAAAAATTCTAAAAAAATTCGAAAAAAAAGTGTTTATGCAATTTATTTGTTATTTGAACGTCGAAGCCATGATTTGACATAGTTCCTGATCCTCCTACTTTTCTAATATTCCTAACCATATACATGCCACATTTTTTACCAAATTCCCTGTTCTTTCAGACAACCCTAAACCTATACGCATATCTATTGTTTACCTCTTTTGAAATTGACTCCCAATGTAACACCCCTTACCTGAGACTGTCGCCGGAGTTGAGCACGAGGCATTACCTGACTTAGCTTACTAATTCGGGGCATAAAAATTTTCTTTTAAAATTAATTTACTTTCATTCATTCAATATGTCCTTAAAAAGGGTCCTCGAGACCCTAAAATATGGAATTGAAATAGTTTGGGAACAAACCGGAATCAATAAAAATTTTCCGATCACTTAAACAAATCAAAACAATTTATTTCATCTTTCATAAATAAACTGTCCATATGCGTCATAGTCACCAAATAAATCATAACTTGAGTTACGAAACTCAAAATCCAAATCCATAAATATTTTCTGAAACTAGTCTCATATATATTCTTACTAAATTTTTTTTAGAATTTTTTGTCTAGCCAATTAGTACAGTTTATTAGTTAAAATTTCCCCTGTTTCAGTGTTCGGCTGCTCTGACCTCTGTTCACTATGAATTAATTTTCTCCCTGTAAAGAATTCAAATAACCATGCTGTTTATTTTCTTTAAAGTAGACTCAATAAGGAATCTATGCATATAAAGTATTACTCTTAATTATTTTTGTAAAATTTTTAGTGAATTTCTAAAGTCAAAACAGGGGATTCAGAAATCACTCTAACCCTGTCTCACCAAAATTTAAATATCTCGTAAAATACAACTCCTTTATTTACTCTATTTCTTTAATATGAAATAGACTCAATAAGATTTAATTATATATCTCATTCACTATCTAAATCCAGTTCTACTATTTTTAGTGATTTTCCAAATTTACGTCATTATTGTTGTCTGATACTGTTTTAAAGCTAATTTCACCTTTTTTTCATGATTTCCATGGAATAACTAGCATTTAGGCATACATAACACCAAACATGTTCTTGATTAGCCATTCCAAAGCTAATCATTATCAAGCATTTACATACCATTCATCAGCTATATCATAAGATCATACACACAAAATGGCTACGATGCTATACATGCCATAGTCAAAATAAAACGTCTAGCTATACCAAAATAATCCTTGTGATAGTGTGCCCGGACCTCCGATGTACTTTACGATCCCCGAGTTATCTTGATAAAACTATAAAAAGAAGGAAAATAAAGGGGGTAATCATTAAGCTTAGTAAGTTTGCATGCAAATAAATAACAACATTCATAAGAATTATCTTACTACTTGGCATGATACTACTTAATGCAACTTCATTAATTGTCATAGACATATTTTAAACTTCTTCACTTACTCACTTACTTAAATACTTACTTACTTAATCAGATTTATTAATACATTTTACTTACCTTTTTCCTTATCAAGCATGCATGAACATTATATACTTACCTTTGCTCTTCTAGCATGAACTTGTCTTACCTTTTTAGCATAACTCGTCTTACCTTACCTTACCTTGATATTCTCTTTAAATTTTCCCGTTGAACCACTTGGAATACTAATGATACATGGGTACCTTACCATTTCCATGACTTGTCATGGTCTTACGTGGTATCCTTTTGAAACTTACCATTGCCATGTCTTGACATGGTCTTACATGGTATCCTTGCCTTATGAATTCACCAATGCCATGCCTTGGCATGGTCTTACATGGGACCTTTGCCTTATAGTAACTTATCAATGCCATGTCTTGACATGGTCTTACATGATTTCCTTGCCTTAGAAACCTTACCAATTGCCATGCCTTGGCATGGTCTTACATGGTATCCTTAAACCCTAATGTCATGACATTTGTATCCTACACATTCCTAAGGTTCAACCGGGACTTTTTGAAATAACTTCTCCGTCAATTCATGCTTGAGTCTTCTTTGAATAATTTCATAAAATAAATATACACGTGCTAGAAATTAACAACATTAACATAAAAGAATAGAATATTGCATTTATTTACCGCAAACTTACCGCGAAACAAAATACGATCAACTATATCGATTTAGTCCACTATCTTTTTCTTCCCTCGGTCTAACTCCGGATTTCGTTCTTCTTGATCTATAATAAAAAAATTTAGCTTATTTAATACTCACATTTATTAAAACAGTCATTGACTCAAACTTTGGCAAAATTACATTTTTGCCCCTAAAATTTTACATATATACACTTTTTGCCCAAGGCTCAGAAATTAAACTTCATCCTATTTTCTTATGTTTTATGACATGCTGGTCATTTTTCCCTTCTATGACAACATCAAATTCTTACTCTAACATGTGCTTATGAACATTAGGTATTTTTACTGATTATGTCGTTTTACTCGTTTTCACGTAAAATCGCTTAGCAAAAGTTGTTTAACACAATTTCAAGCTTCACATTCTACCATAAAACATCAAAATAAACACATTTCACCTATGGGTATTTTTCCAAATATAAACCTTAGGTTAAATTATTGCTAGAATAAGCTTAATCAAGTTACCGGGACTCCAAAAACGTAAAGAACATTAAAAACAGGGCTAAAACAGACTTACAATCGAGCTTGGAAGCTTGAAAAACCCTAGCTATGTCTTCCTCATGTGAAATTCGGCCAAGGGGTTGAAGATGGACAAAAATTGGCTTTTAATTTTGTTTTTAATTCATTTTAATAACTAAATGACCAAAATGCCCTTAATTAAAAACTATGGTGTTTTATCTTCCTTTAGGTATTTTTGTCCAAACTAATATAATGGTCTAATTACTATCCAAGGACATCCACTTTAAAAACCCATTACTCACAAGTACTTAGTACCTTTTTGAACTAGAACACATATTTTACAACTTTTGCAATTTAGTCCTAAATATCAAATTGGACCCTTTATCGATAAAATTTCTAAACGAAATTTTCACACAATCATGCAATCATGCCATAGACCTTAAAATGATAATAAAATAAAATTTTCTACCTCAGATTTGTGGTTTCGTAGCCATTGTTCCGTTTAGGCCCTATTTCGAGATGTTACACCCAAACTAGAAAATCAAGCCTAATAAATCCTTTACGAGGTTATAAGAGAAGAAAAGAGTGGAAAAAGGCACGAGTGAGTGAGCACAATCGAGGGGAGGTAAAAGCCAAATGAGCGTAAACACGAGTGCGAGTGCCATCATTCTTTCTTTCCGAGTGATCTTGTAAGGTTCGTGGTAAGGTTGCAACATGTCGCGAAGTCCGGAATGTAACATGAACGAAGGACTACCAAGACAACCTATAAGGAACGTGGCTCCTAGAGGCGGAGGAGTCCCTGATTTAGGCCAGCAAGCCCTCCTAAGGGAAATCCAACGGATGTTCCGCCATGAACTCAAGTCCATAAACGAGAGACTAGATCGAGTCAAAGAGAGGAGGCAACGAGAAAGGATGCCTCAAGGCCCTAGATGTGAAAGAGGACAAGAAAGGCTACTCGAAGATGAATTGGATGACCCAAGTGACTTAGAAAGTGACCAAGGTTCAAATCAAAGTGAGTGTCACCGGGGTCAAAAGAATCGGGGTCAAAGGGATCGAGGCCGAGTTGATGATGATTTGAAGAACATTAAACTCTCCATACCACCCTTCCAAGGTAAGTCTGATCTGGAGGCGTACTTGGAGTGGGAAAAGAAAATAGAATTGGTGTTCGACTGCCATAACTACTCGGAGGCCAAAAAAGTCAAGTTGGCTACGATCGAATTCTCCGACTACGCCATGGTGTGGTGGGACCAATTGACAACAAGTCAATGACGTAACGGAGAGGGACCAATCTCTACACGGCAAGAGCTGAAGGCGGTGATGAGAAAGAGATTTATCCCGTCTTATTACCATCGGGCATTATACCAAAAGTTGCAAAACCTTACGCAAGGCCATCGAAGCGTGGAGGATTATTTCAAAGAGATGGAAGTAGCAATGATTCGTGCGAATATGGAAGAGGACCGCGAGGCAACCATGGTTAGGTTCTTAGCCACGCTAAATTGAGAGATTGCTAACGTGGTGGAGCTTCAACACTATGTCAAGGTGACCGACATGGTTCATGTTGCAACCAAAGTAGAAAAACAACTCAAGAAGAAAAGCTCCGTTCGGACCTATGCCAACCCCGCAAACAACTCAAAGTGGGGACAAGGTATGAGCAAAAAGGACTTTTCTAATCGCCCGAAGTAACAAAACAATCCTGCGAATTTTAACAAACCCATTGGTGAATCAAGCAAAGGCAAAGAAGTTGCCAATCCAAATCACACGAGGGACATCAAGTGCTTTAAGTGCTTGGGGTGAGGGCACATCGCTAGTCAATGCCCTAATCGAAGAACAATGGTGATGAGTGCCAGCGGCGAAATTGAGTCAGAAGATGAGATAGAAGAGGAATCTGACACCCCTGTTAGTGATGAAGAAGGCGATCTTAAATATGCTGTCGAAGGTGAAATTATTGTAATCAAACATAACCTAAGTTTGCAAAGCGTGGAGAATGAACAACAACATGAGAATATCTTCCATACGCGCTGTCTTGTGCAAGGTAAGGTATGTAGCCTTATTGTGGATGGCGGGAGTTGTACTAATGTCGCTAGTACATTAATGGTGGAGAAACATGGCTTGGCCACAATGAAACACCCTTGTCCGTATAAGCTTCAATGGCTTAATGATGGCGGAGAGTTGAAGGTGACAAAACAAGTGTTGGTGCCGTTTTCCATCGAAAAATACAATGACGAAGTTCTCTACGACGTGGTTCCCATGCATGCCGGGCACCTTTTTCTTGGCCGTCCATGGAAATTTGATAGAAAAGTGGTACATGATGGCTACACCAACCGATACACTTTCAAGCATTTAGGCAAGCATCACTTTAGCGCCTTTGACACCAAGACAAGTATACGAAGATCAAGTGAAATTGTGTGATTCAATTGAAAAATTTAAAGAGAATGAAAAGAAAGAAAAGAGTGAAAAGGTGAGTGAAAAAGTGAGTGAAAATAAACGAGGGAAACAAGTTGTAAAAATGAGAGAAAAGAATGAAGATCAAGAAAAACAAAAGAGTGAGGAAAAAATGAGTGTGTATGCAAAAGGGAGTGACATTCGAAAATCCTTTATGTTGAAGCAGCCCATACTTGTACTCATGTACAAGGAATCATATTTGAATACTAACGAATTAGATACTGGTTTACCTTCTTCTATTGTCCTCTCTCTTGCAGGAATTTGAAGACGTATTCCCCGATGAAGTCCCGAGTGGCTTACCACCTATTCGGGGCATAGAATATCAAATCAACTTCATTCGTGGCGCATCTATACCAAACCGACTGGCTTATCGTAGTAATCCCGAGGAGACCAAGGAGCTGTAAAAACAAGTGAATGAACTCCTTGAAAGGGATTCATCCGCGAGAGCCTTAGTCCGTGTGCTGTTCCAGTTTTGTTGGTTCCGAAAAAGGATGGGACTTGGCACATGTGCGTTGACTGTCGCACCCTGAACAAGATCATGATTAAATATCGTCATCCAATAACGCACCTAGATGATATGCTCGATAATGTGCTCAGTTGTTCTCCAAAATCGACCTCAAAAGCGGTTACCATCAAATACGAATGCGTGAGGGAGATGAGTGGAAAATAGCGTTTAAAACTAAACACAGTTTGTACGAGTGGTTTGTAATGCCATTCGGTCTTACTAATGCTCCTAATACCTTTATGTGTTTAATGAACCATTTTCTTCATGCTTACATTGGTAAATTTTGCGTGGTTTACTTTGATGACATTCTTGTTTATAGTAGGTCTTTAGATGATCATTTGAGGCATTTACGAGCTGTTCTTGATGTATTGCGATAGGAAACTTTATATGCCAATCTTAAGAAATGCATATTTTGTTCTAACAAAGTCATTTTCTTAGGATTTGTTGTCAGCTCGCATGGACTCGAAGTCGATCAAGAGAAGGTGAAAGCCATCCAAGAATGGCCTAGACTGACCAACATAAGCCAAGTACGAAGTTTCCATGGCTTGGCAAGTTTCTACCGTCGGTTCGTCCCAAATTTTAGCACGTTGGCCGCACCTCTCACTAGCGTGATCAAAAAGAATTCTACCTTCTTTTGGAGCGAGGAGCAAGAAAAATCTTTTATTTCACTTAAAGAACATTTAAGTAACGCCCCATTACTCGTATTACCTGAATTTGACAAAACGTTTGAAATTGAATGTGATGCCTCAAGTATCGGGATTGGTGCTGTGTTGACCCAAGAAGGGAAGCCCGTGGCGTATTTTAGTGAAAAGCTAAGTGGCGCACCATTGAATTACCCAACTTATGATAAGGAAATGTACGCTTTGATCCGGGCATTGGAAACGTGGCAACATTATTTGTGGCCGAAGGAGTTTGTCATCCATTCAGACCATGAATCGCTCAAAGCACATCAAAGGCCAGCACAAGCTCAATAAAAGGCACACAAAATGGGTAGAATTTCTTGAATCCTTCCCTTATGTTATACGGTATAAAAAAGGTACAGAAAATATTATGGCCAATGCACTATCTCGTCGTTATACTTTGTTAAATCATTTGGATTCAAAATTGTTTGGTTTTGCATTTTTGAAAGATTTGTATAACTCTGATGCTGATTTTGGGGATGTATATAAATTGTGTGAACATGCTGCTGTGATAAGTTTTTCAGGTTTGATGGCTTCCTTTTTCGAGAAGGTAAGCTTTGTGTCTCGTAAAGTTCCGTGTGAGAGCTGCTCGTACTCGAGGCACATGGTGGTGGCCTCATGGGCCATTTTGGCATTGCAAAGACCATGGCCATGCTGCAAGAACACTTCTTTTGGCCACAGATGAAACGGGATGTCGAGAAAATATGTTCATGATGCTTGGTTTGTAAGAAGGCAAAATCGAAGGTTAACCCACATGGGCTGTACACGCCTTTGCCTATCCCTGAAGGGCCTTGGGTTGCTCTTTCAATGGATTTTATCTTAGGTCCACCGTGAACTCGAACAGGGAAAGATTCTATTTTTGTCATAGTAGATCGGTTTTCAAAAATGTCACATTTTATTGCGTGTTCAAAAACTGATGATGATGTTAATATTGCTAACCTTTTCTTTAAAGAAGTTGTCAAGTTACATGGAATTTCAAAGACGATATTGTCCGACCGTGATGCAAAATTTCTTAGCCATTTTTGGAGGACACTTTGGAGTAAGTTAGGCACGAAGCTCTTATTCTCCATGACGTGTCATCCCCAAACGGATGGACAAACTGAGGTTGTGAACAATGTAATAGCACTCTACTACGGCCCATTATCCGTAAAAATCTCAAGTCGTGGAAGGAGTGTCTGCCTTACATAGAGTTTGCTTATAACCGAACCGTTCACTCTGCTACTAAATTCTCTCCATTTAAAATAGTTTACGGTTTTAATCCTTTATCTCCTCTTGAGTTAATTCCATTACCTAACGATCAAATTGTTAATATAGATGCCAAGAGGAAAGCGGACTATGTGAAACAATTCCATCAAAAGGTTAAAGCCAATATCGAGGCTAGGACGGAGCAATATGTGCGCAAGGCCAACAAAGGGCGAAGCAAGTCATATTTGAACCCGAAGATTGGGTGTGGGTTCATATGCGAAAAGAAAGATTTTCGGCTTAGCAAAAGTCAAAGTTGTTACCGAAAGGAGATGGGTCGTTTTAAGTTTTGGAACGAATAAATGATAATTCCTATGAACTTGACCTCCCAGGTGAGTACAATGTAAGTGCTACCTTTAATGTAGCTGATCTTTCTTTCTATGATATAGGTGATGATTTAGGGGCAAATTGCCTCGAAGAGAGGGGGAATGATACGGGCACACCTCCCGAGTTTCCAGCTGCCAATGTAGATCCTCTCGAGTTGCTCATAGGACCAATTACCCGAGCCTTATCCAAGAGGTTCAAAGACGCAATCTCAGCTCTAATTGATCGAGCTTAGGCTGAATCCATCACCAGCTTACTTGAGAGTTCGTGGACTAGCTCACCGAGTCATCCTCGTAACTTATTCCTAGCTCATCCAACTCACAACTAGCTCAGCAAGCTCAGTTCCAGCCTAACAAGTTCACATCCAGCTCAATTCCAGCTCATAAGCTTGTTCTCAGCTCAACTTCAGCTTCCGAGCTCGGACATAGCTTGAATATAGCTCACGAGCTTAATCGTAGCTAATGAAGTTATTTATAGTTTACTATAGTAGTGTTGACTTTTTACTTGAATAAGTTCATTAGTTAGTTATAAATTAATTGTGCTTTTAATTAAGTTCACATTAGTAATTAAATTATGTTTTATATTACATGTTTTAATTATGTAATAACCAAATTAATGCTTGGAATGTTTGTTCACATTTGTGCCGAATTTAAGGTGTTCACATGGGATTAAATGAATTGATTTTAATTCATGTAGGTGCATAGGATTCATGGTTCATCGATGAAATAATGTTGGTGTGCTGCCCATTTGTGTTCCCCAAGTGACTATTCGGCCATGGCTCTCCAAATAACCAAGGTTCAGCCGAATGTGGAGGTACATTAAAGGTTTAGTGTATGTACGAGCAAGTGCAACGCATTTGGAGATTCATGTACAAGTTTGGTTCAATGCTTGGAGGAATTATTTTCATGTACATTGGAAATTAGTTACATGCGATTATGAAAAATACATTCCCTTTGGACGGCACACATGCATGTATGAAAGGTATTTATTGCAAGTTCATGTACGACCAGATTCAAGCTCTCTTCCAAGTTCTATGCATGACCGAATTTATGTGGGAGAACTTTTGGAGTTTCTATGCACCTATTCGGCCAAGAGACACCTTTTGAAAGCTTCATGCATTCCTGGCCGAACCTAGACAAACTATTAAGCTTCCAAGTCTCCACATTCATCCAAGATGCTTTGCTTATACATGAAGTCGTCCATTGGAGTTCCTATCAGCTGAATCTAGCCTTAGCAAATTAAATAACTTGTTCTAGATTATTTTAGGTGCTTCTTAGCCGAATTTGCTTAGCCTCTAAGTTAGTCAAATAGTCCATTCGGCTACTATATGTTAGTCTATAAATAGTTTACTCATTTCTTTGTAAAAGGACTTTTTGCCAAATTTATAGTCGAACCTCTGTTCTTGTGAGAATTTTCTTCTCTAAGTCTCATTTAAGATTCTGTTGGCTTATCTACCTAGTAGTGGCATCAACCTATTTCTTTTACGAAACCGAACTTATCACTATTTTAAGTGTGGCATTCAAAACACTTTATACCGAGGTTCCTATCTACCTAGATAGTGGGTCGAGGTCCATTTTGTTTCAACCATCCTTTCATAAGAACTAAAAAGTCTCGAGTCGATATTTGCTAATATCGGTTCAACTTGTTCTTAGGACCAACCTTACCATATTTTTGTCCATTACCCAAATATTCCAAACAACCATATTTCATTCCTTTTCCGAACCAAAACCAATTACCAATATCCTAACTCCTTTTCTTTCTTAAACCTAAGATTATTAACCATCTTTGAACCCAAACTTAAATAACCAAATTACCTTAAACCCGAATTACCTTTTTCCTTCTACTTCCGACGACACTTCCTCGTAGACAATCGGACATCTATCATACGACTCAATTCAAGTTGAGGTGATTTCGTATCAAGTGGTATTCGGACCACAAATATGATGTTAAAATAATTTTTTATGATTATTATGAGGCCTAGGATATGAAAATAAGCATATGCTAAAGTTTCATGAAGAAATTCCATGTATAAGGTGTCCAATTGGAAATTAAGGATCAAATTGAATAAATTACAAAACTTGGGTTCTAGAAGCAATTTAAATGAAATTTCTTTGGATTATTACTTAGGAGGCCCTAAATAGTAATTTTCCCAATTTTTAAGTTTTCGGAAAAAATGGGCATGCATGGAAAAATTTGAAAGTTTAGTATGGAGGGCCATTTTGGTCATTTGGTAATAAAATTAAAAAAAAGGGAAAATGAAAGCTAAAATCAGCCATCTTCTTCCCCATAGCTATCGAAATTTGTATGTTCTCCATAGCTAGGGTTTCAACATTTTCAAGCTCAATAGTAAGTACTCCCTAGCCCTGTTTTTAATGTTCTTCGTATTTTTTAGATCATTGTAACATGCTCTATCTATTTCTACCTATATTTTAAGCTAGGGTTCATGGTTAGAAATTTACCCCTGCATGAGATGCTTGTGTTTTGATGATTTATGGAGGAATATGAGAGCTTAAAGGATAGTAAACAACTTTTACTAAGTAGATTTTCTTGGAAATGGCTTAAAGGACCATTTTGTGAAAGTCATAAAAATGGGTAGAAAAATGTGAAATGAAGGAAAATGTTGGCTGCTATCAGTATGAAAAATATTCAGCTAGGCTTGGGTAACAAAGAAAATTATATGCATTTCATTATACGAGCCTTAGGACTAAGTTGTAAAAAGTGTAAAAGGTTAGGAGCAAAATGGTCATTTTGCCGTAGGATGAGTTTTAGGCCAAGAATGGATAATGTAATGTATTAGCAATTTATTGTTGCTTATATAGACCCCGAGAGACCAATTTTGGAGGTCGACCGAGGAAAACAAAAGGTTTCGGAGTAACCAAAATTCGAATCCGAAACGATTACCAGGTAAGTTCGTGTAACTCGAATGTAGACTATTTAAATACATAAAAAATGTATATTCATGTATGAATTATAATATTTCTATTCGTTGTAAGATAATATATGAAAAATATTGTGTTAATGGAAAGTTGATAAACTGTTTCGGTTGAATAATAAGGATATCTGATGGATTTTTCTGGAAATGAATTGACGGTAAAAAGGATCTAGTCTGGACGGGTGATCCTAAAGTGATCTAGCCTCCTGGAGAATATGTGTGCTGAAATGGATTTAGCCCAGACGGGTAATCTGATTAGGGTCTGAATTTAGCCTAGATTGGTAATTCAGATCCGAGCTCACAGGAGTATATGTCAGTGTAGGGGATTTAGCCTGGACTGATAATCCTGACATTATTCCATGAGTTTACATTACGGGGGATTTAGCCTGGACTGGTAATCCCGCCGTAAGAGGGAGGTTCGCAGGAGTGCGTACTTAAAATGATCACTTGCATGGTATGACGGTAAATGGGATATCCATCGAGATTTCGAGAAATTCAACGGGGTTAAAATGAGAAATCAGAATGGAATTTCTTGAATCGATGAGCTTATCTAAGATTAATGCTATAATGTATTGACATGAGACTAACTTGATGATCGAGTGTATGTGATAGGGAAATTATATTATACTTGTTGGAGTGAATATCTAATATGGTTGTATGCTAAACAACTGGTAAGTTTACTTTCTAGTTATCCGAACTTACTAAGAATGTTAATGCTTACCCCACACTATCAACTTGTCTTGCTTTGGTATATAGAAACTTTTATTTTGTTATAATGGAATGTATAGGATTCTTGGTCATTTTTGTTATATGTGTCATTTGGCTAGCCAAAGTAAAGGCTTAAATGATATGATTAGTCATTTTGTATATGGCCATGAGATATGACTCATATTGATGTAGGTTGTAAACTTACAAATTGTGCTCATTGACGCTCGAATGTTTCATATGATGGTTGATGCGATACCATGAATGGACACGTGTAATGTGGCCAAATCATTTGGAAATGGTTTATGTCATAATTGGTATGGGTTATAAATGGGCCAAGTATAAAACGAGATTTTTGAAATATTAACCCTAACACAAAGAGGTAATATTAATATAGGTTAAAGAAGGACATGAAGTAACATGTATGACCTTGGCCAAGAACGTTTAAAGTGTATATTTATACCATGATAAATTTCCGAGAAGTATATTAGTGTGGATGGATGTTTAAGGGTGACCAAAGGCTTGGGAACTAACCTCTAAAAAGGTCCACACGGGTAGATACACGGGCATGTGTCTAGGCTATGTGTGACACACAGTCAGTCCCCATGGGCATGTTGCACGGCCGTGTGTCCCCTACACTTAGAGTTTTAGGGCAGTATGCATGGTAGTAAACACACGGACAGAGACACTACCGTGTGTCTCAGCCGTGTGGAGGACACTGCCTCTGGCCACGAGCGTGTGCCTTGGCTGTGTGCTCCTAAATAAATGATGACGCCATAAACAGAATGTCCAGGTTTTTGGACACAGGCTGTGACACGGGCGTGTCGTGGTGTGTCCGGCCATATGAAAACCCCTGTAGGTTTGAAATAAAAAAATAATTGTACACAGGTACAGGACACGGGTGTGTCCCAAGCACATGGGCGTGTGCATTGCCTTCATACGGGCGTGTGAGGCTTAAACATGAAAATTTTTCTAAATTTTTTTAAGTTCTCAGTTTAGTCCTGTACCGCTTTTAACGCATGTTTTGGACCTCGTAGTCCCATAATAGGGAAATATGGTTTTGTTCAATTGGTTTTAAATTGGTATGAAATTTTATAACCTATTCATGGTTGTGTATGGTAATGCCTCGTTCTTTGTCCTAGTCTCGGGTACAGGTAAGGTGTGTTATATTTAGTGCTATCAGAGCTACAATTTAGTCGATTCTCGGACTAACATAGCATGTATCGAGTCCAGCTGTACATGCCATTATACAAGTTAAGATAGTGTGACATCTCCTAACCATTTCAATTGTATTTGTATATAGTAATGTCTTTCAATCAAGCCCAAGATGAGTCCGAGGGAGCCGAGTGTAATATCCCGAATTAGGGCCTAATCGGAATAGTGGTTTCGTGACCATAAACCCGAGATAGAAATAATTATTTTATAATTATTTTGAGGTTTATGATATGATTGCATGATTGTGTGAAAATTTCGTGATGAAATTCTATGCCTAAAGTCCTTAAATTGAAAGTAGGGACTAAATCGAATAAGTTGCAAAACTTGCATTCTAGAAGTTTTTAGTATGAAATTGTTTTGGAATATTAATGAGGAGGTCTTAAATAGCAATTTGACCAATATTAAGTTCATGGACAAAATTAGGACATGGAAGGAATTTTTGGAAAGTTTAGTAGTAAGGGTATTTTGGTCATTTAGTTATTAAAATGAATTAAAAACAAAATTAAAAGCCAATTTTTGTCCATCTTCTTCATTAGGCCGAAATTTCAAGGGTTCTCCATAGCTAGGGTTTGTTTCAAGCTTCCAAGCTCCATAGTAAGTGATTCGAAGCCCCGTTTTTAATGATTTTTACGTTTTTGAGATCCCGGTAACTCGATAAAGCTTATGTTAGCAATAATTTAACCTAGGGTTTATATTTGGAAAAATACCCATAGGTGAAATTTGTGTATTTTTATGTTTTATGATAGAATATGAAGTTTTAAATTATGTTAGACAACTTGTACTACTCGATTTTAAGCAAAAACGAGTAAAAGGGCTTAATCGGTAAAAATACCTAATAGTCACAAGTACATGTTAGAGTGAGAATTTGATGTTGCCATAGAAGAGAAAAGTGATCAGAATATTGTAAAACATAAGAATAAGGAATAAATTTTAATCACGAGCCTAGGGGCAAAAATGTAAATATGCAAAAGTTTAGGGGTAAAATTGTAATTTTGCCAAAATTTGAGTTAAGGATTAATTTGATAATGTGAGTATTAAATAAGCTAAATGTGTTATTTTAGATCAAGAAAGACGTGGAATCGACCTCAATCGAGGAAAAGAAAAGATTGTGGACTAAATTGCAAAATATTTGTATTTTGGTACCGAGGTAAGTTCATGTGTAAATAATGTAGCATAATGGTTATTTTTAAGTTATTGATGTTAATTATATGTTATGCTAAATTTTATTATGAAATGTATGCTTTGTGGTTAATTTCAAATAATATGTAAATTATGTGAACTACTTGTTAAATATAATTGTTACCGAGTATTGATTTCGGCATTCTACGGAAGACGGCAAGGATAAGTGTTCGAGGAAAAAGCCCGTTTGAACCTTAGGAATAGATTAGGATACAAGTGACATGTCACTAGGATGATTGAGCATCCGAACTCGTTGAGTTGAGTCCGAGTTCACTTATGGATGCGAATGTCCGAACTCGTTGAGTTGAGTCCGAGTTCGTGAGATGTAACTAGGCATCCGAACTCGTTGAGTTGAGTCCGAGTTCACTTATGGATGCGAACGCCTGAGCTCGTTGAGTTGAGTCCGAGTTCGCTTATGGGCGGGTTACATGATTGCTTGATTGCATATATGGCACTTATGTGCAAGTTATCCATGTATCCGAATTATATTCCGATGTGTTCAACGGGTAAAGTCCTAGTCAATGGAGGAATATTCGAGATGTAAAGAGAAGTATTGGTGAGTGATGTGAAATGGTTATTTTGGACAGGTATGTATTTAACCCTCGGGTTGAGTATTGATACAACCACTATAAGGTAATAAGATGATGAAAAATGATCAGAAATGTGATATGTGTTTTAGTGATGTATGCTAATGTTGATTGGTATAACTGTTTGTTATGTTACTTATTATTTGCATATGAACTTACTAAGCATTTATTCTTACTCCTTCCTTCTTACTCATTGTAGTTTTGGACAAGCTAGCTCAGGAGTCGGGATAGGTCGAAGGCTCAGACACACTATCCGGAAAACTTTTGGTAAATGGCTTGTAAATTTAAGTATGACATGTATAGCAATATACCTATTTTGTGTAAATGATCTTACGGTATGGTTGTGGAACGGTTGAGGAAATGCTTGATAATGATAAATTATGAAAATGGTTAGTGTAGATTATGTTTGATGTTAAGGAAAACTATTAAGATACTTAGTGCATAAAAACTCATAAAAAGGATGAAATTTGCCATAAATAGAATACTGCAGCAACACTGACGCGAGTTTAAAAATTTACTAAAAATCATAGAAATTGAATTTTGTGATGGATTACATATCAAATTGAAGCTTATTAAGTCTAGTTTCACATGAAACAAATGAAATAGGTAAAGGAATTATATGTTAGAATATATTTGAATTTTAGTGAAACAGGGTCATAACAGTTTTTGAATCCCCTGTTCCAACTTTAGAAATTCATCATAAACTATAAAGATATAATTAGGTGGTATACTTTATATCTTCATAATCCTTATTGAGTCTAGTTTTAGTAGAAACAAATCTCATAGTCATATGAATTTTGTACAGAGAGAAATGTGGTTCATAGTAAACAGAGGTCAGACCAGTTGAGTCCTGAAATAGGGGTAATTTTAACTAATAAACTGTACTAATTGGCCCAACCAAAAATTCTATAAAAAAATTATTAGATAGGTATATGATTCTAGATTCAGGAAAAATTTACGGATCTTGATTTTGAGTTTTGTAACTCGAGATATGAGTTTTCTTGTGACTGTGACGCAAGTAGCTTAAAAGCTGTGAATGTAGAAACAATAATCCAAAGTTCTAAAAATGTTAAACTAAGCTTAGTAACACCTCATACTCGACTCCGGCGATGGTCTCGGGCGTGGGGGCGTTACATTTAGTGGTATCAGAGTAGGTTTAGTCAGTTCTCGAACTACGTGTTGTATGTACGGATTTTGCTATACATGCCATATGTATGAATTGTGATAGTGTGACGACTTCTGACCTTTTTAAATGAATTTTTTTTATATAGTAAATGGATCCTGATCTAACTGTGGCAGATGAAGTAGAGAGTAATGCGCCAGCTCCGACTGAAGCAGCAGCGCCGACTGAAAACCCACCCCCTACTGTTGGTCAGGGAGGAGGAGAAAGGGATCGGGAAGCCTTTCTCCAAATGATGAGTGCATGGTACACTGAGTTCGTTCGTACGAACCCAAATGTACGACCTCCCCCACCTCCCCCAATTCCTCAACCTGTACCCCCGATGCCTCAAGGTATGGATATGATAAAATTGCACAGAACCCCCGTTGACAGAATTCGTAAACAAGGGGCTGAAGAATTTAGAGCAAATATTGATGATGATACAGAGAAAGCAGAGTTCTGGCTTGAAAATTCTATCCGGGTATTTGATGAATTATCTTGTACACCTAAAGAATGTTTGAAATGTGCTACATCTTTGTTGAGAGATTCAGCCTATAATTGGTGGAAGACTTTGATTTCGGTGGTACCGAAAGAGAGGGTAACCTGGGAATTCTTTCAAGAAGAGTTTCGGAAGAAATATATTAGTGAAAGGTTTATTGATCAGAAATGTAAAGAGTTTCTTGAGCTGAAGCAAGGTAATATGACAGTCTCAGAATATGAAAGAGAGTTTGTTCGATTGAGTAAGTATGCCAGGGAATATGTTCCTACAGAAGCCAAGATGTGCCGACGATTTGAAGACGGGCTCAACGAAGACATTAAAGTATTTGTCGGGATCCTTGAACTAAAAGAAATGGTAGGACTGGTTGATCGAGCTTGCAAGGCTGAAGAACTACTTAAAGAAAAGAAAAAGGTAGAGGCTGAGACTAGAAATTGGAAGAAAAGACCGATGAGTAGTTCATTTTCACAGCAACCTAGAAAGTCAAGGAATATGAATCCTCGTTCCCAAGCTTCAGCTGGACAATCATATGGGAATTATAAGAAGCAAAATGTGGGTCCTAAATCTCAGAATACTTCTGCATCCAGTGTAGGGAACTCGAGATTTGTTAAACCCGAGTGCCAGCGGTGTGGTAGAAATCATTTTGGTCCGTGCAGAGCAAATCAATGTTTTCGATGTGGTTCTCCGGATCATTTTATTAGAGACTGCCCAGAGAGAGCTGAGAAAGAAAAATTTCAGAATGTAAAAGCTAGTGGTGCAGACTCGAGGGGAAGGTATCCGAGAAAAGCTAGAAGTGAAACAAGCAGTAAGAATGTAGCCAGGGATGCACCGGTTAGACCTGAAGGAAGGGCTCCGGCTAGAACTTATGCTATTAAAGCGCGTGAAGATGCTTCCTCACCTGATGTGATTACCGGTACATTTTCTCTCTATAATGTTAATGTTATTGCTTTGATTGATCCCGGTTCTACTTATTCATATGTGTGCATGAAATTGGTGTCTAGTATGAATATACCTGTTGAGAACACAGAATTTATGATTAGAGTGTCGAATCCGTTAGGCAAATGTGTGACTGTTGATAAAGTATGTAAGAAATGTCCTTTAATGATTCGGGATCATTACTTTCCGACCGACTTGATGTTGTTGCCGTTTGATGAGTTTGATGTTATTTTGGGTATGGATTGGTTGACATTGCATGATGCTAAAATAAATTGCAAAGAAAAGGTTATAGAATTAAAGTGTGAAAATGGTGAAACTCTGTGGGTTGAATCAGATAAATTAGAGGCATTGCCTAGTGTGATTTCTTCAATGTCGGCTCAAAGATATCTGAGAAAGGGTTATGAAGCTTATTTGGCGTATGTAATTAATACAAAAGAAGTTGAAAAGAAAGTTGAATCAGTGCCGGTTGTGTGTGAATTTGCGGACGTATTTCCAGAAGAATTGCCGGGTTTGCCTCCAGTCAGGGAAGTAGAATTTGGTATTGATTTGATACCGGGAACAGCTCCGATTTCGATTGCTCCGTATAGAATGGCACCAGCAGAGTTGAAGGAATTAAAGTCGCAGCTGCAAGAGTTGACTGATAAAGGTTTTGTGAGACCAAGTTTTTCACCTTGGGTGCTCCCATGTTATTTGTGAAAAGAAGGATGGTTCTATGAGGTTGTGTGTTGATTATCGGCAGTTAAACAAGGTGACAATCAAAAACAAGTATCCGTTGCCAAGAATTGATGATTTGTTTGATCAGCTAAAAGGAGCGACATGGTTTTCAAAGATTGACTTGAGATCTGGGTATTACCAACTACGGGTAAAGGAGTCGGATGTGCCTAAAACTGCTTTTAGAACAAGGTACGGTCATTATGAATTTTTAGTTATGCCATTTGGGTTGACAAATGCTCCTGTTGTGTTTATGGATTTAATGAATCGCATATTTCGGCCATACTTGGACAGATTTATTGTGGTGTTTATAGATGATATTTTAATTTATTCAAAAGATGAGATAGAGCATGCTGAGCATTTGAGGATAGTTTTGCAAACTTTGAGAGATAAGCAGCTGTATGCTAAGTTTAGTAAAAGTGAATTTTGGCTTCGGGAAGTTGGATTTTTGGGTCATATTGTTTCAGGTGATGGTATACGGGTTGATCCTAGTAAAATTTCAGCCATTGTTGATTGGAAACCACCGAAAAATGTAACTGAAGTTAGAAGTTTCTTGGGGCTAACTAGGTATTATCGGCGGTTTGTGAATGGATTTTCTATAATTGCTGCTCCTATGACTAGACTACTCCGAAAGGATGTTAAATTTGAATGGACGGAAGAATGTCAACAGAGTTTTGAAGAATTGAAAAAGTTATTAACTGAAGCACCAGTGTTGGTACAACCCGAATTAGGTAAAGAATTTGTGGTGTATAGTGATGCTTCTCTAAATGGTTTGGGGTGTGTACTCATGCAAGAAGGAAAAGTGGTGGCTTATGCTTCGAGGCAGTTAAAACTTCATGAGAGGAATTATCCTACTCACGATTTGGAATTGGCTGCAGTGTTGTTTGCTTTGAAGATTTGGCGACATTATTTGTATGGTGAAAGTGCCGAGTATATACCGATCACAAAAGTCTTAAATACTTGATGTCACAAAAAGACTTGAATTTGAGACAGCGAAGATGGTTAGAGTTATTGAAAGATTATGAGCTTGTTATTGATTATCATCCGGGAAAAGCGAATGTGGTTGCCAATGCTTTAAGTAGAAAGTTGTTGTTTGCTTTGAGAGTTATGAACACTCAGTTGAAAATGTCAGATGACGGTTCGATTCTAGCAGAGTTAAGAGCAAGACCGATGTTTTTACAAGAGATTTCTGAAACTCAGAAAAATGATCAAGATTTGCTAGCCAAAAGAAAACAGTGTGAAGCTGATACGGGATCAGATTTCAAAATTGGTTCTGATGGGTGCTTAATGTTTAAAGATCAGATTTGTGTACCGAAGAATGAGGAATTGATTCAAAAGATCCTACAGGAAGCACATAGTGGTTATTTCTCGATTCATCCGGGTAGTACGAAAATATATAATGACTTGAAGAAAATGTATTTGTGGAATGGAATGAAAAGAGATATATCAGAGTTTGTGTCCAAATGCTTAATTTGTCAACAGGTGAAAGCTGAACACCAAGTACCTTCAGGATTACTCCAGCCTATTATGGTTCCTGAATGGAAATGGGATCAGATTACTATGGATTTTGTTTCAGGATTGCCATTGACTCCGGGAAAGAAAGATGCCATCTGGGTAATAGTTGACAGATTAACTAAGTCGGCTCATTTTATCCCGGTACGTACGGATTATCTCTTAACAAGTTGGCTGAACTGTATATTAGAGAAATTGTTAGATTACACGGAATACCATTATCGATTATTTCAGATAGAGATCCAAGGTTTACCTCGCGATTTTGGCAAAAAGTTGCAAGACGCGTTAGGTATGAAGTTAAATTTCAGTACTGCTTTTCATCCACAAACTGATGGACAATCAGAAAGAATAATTCAGATTCTTGAAGATATGCTTAGATGTTGTGTATTGGAATTTCAAGGAAGTTGGGAAAGATACTTACCGTTGGTGGAATTTGCTTACAATAATAGTTATCAGACGAGCTTGAAAATGGCACCTTATGAAGCATTATATTGTCGTAAGTGTCGAACGCCATTGTATTGGACTGAACTCAAGGAAAATTAGATTTATGGAGTTGATCTAATAAAAGAAACTGAAGAAAAAGTGAAGATAATTCGAGATTGTTTGAAAGCTGCTTCAGATAGACAGAAATCTTATGCAGACCTAAAGCGAAAGGACATTGAATTTCAAGTTGGTGATAAAGTATTTTTAAAGGTGACTCCGTGGAAGAAAGTCCTTAGATTTGGACGGAAGGGCAAATTAAGTCCGCGTTTTGTTGGGCCGTATGAAGTAATTGAAAAAGTTGGACCGGTAGCATATCGGCTAGCATTACCACCTGAATTAGAGAAGATTCATGATGTGTTCCACGTATCTATGTTACGTCGGTATCGTTCGGATCCTTCACATGTAGTTTCACCGACAGAAATTGAACTACAACCAGATATGACCTACGAAGAAGAACCGATTAAGCTTTTAGCTCGAGAGGTCAAACAACTAAGGAATAAAAATGTTGCACTTGTGAAGGTGTTGTGGCAAAGGCATGGAGTGGAAGAAGCTACATGGGAATCTGAAGAAACTATGAGAAATCAATACCTACATCTGTTTACCGGTAAGATTTTCGAGGACGAAAATCCTTAAAGGGGGGAGAGTTGTAATATCCCGAATTAGGGCCTAATTGGAATAGTGGTTTCGTGACCATAAACCCGAGATAGAAATAATTATTTTATAATTATTTTGAGGTTTATGATATGATTGCATGATTGTGTGAAAATTTCGTGATGAAATTCTATGCCTAAAGTGCTTAAATTGAAAGTAGGGACTAAATCGAATAAGTTGCAAAACTTGCATTCTAGAAGTTTTTAGTATGAAATTGTTTTGGAATATTAATGAGGAGGTCTTAAATAGCAATTTGACCAATATTAAGTTCATGGACAAAATTAGGACATGGAAGGAATTTTTGGAAAGTTTAGTAGTAAGGGTATTTTGGTCATTTAGTTATTAAAATGAATTAAAAACAAAATTAAAAGCCAATTTTTGTCCATCTTCTTCATTAGGCCGAAATTTCAAGGGTTCTCCATAGCTAGGGTTTGTTTCAAGCTTCCAAGCTCCATAGTAAGTGATTCGAAGCCCCGTTTTTAATGATTTTTACGTTTTTGAGATCCCGGTAACTCGATAAAGCTTATGTTAGCAATAATTTAACCAAGGGTTTATATTTGGAAAAATACCCATATGTGAAATTTGTGTATTTTTATGTTTTATGATAGAATATGAAGTTTTAAATTATGTTAGACAACTTGTACTACTCGATTTTAAGCAAAAACGAGTAAAAGGGCTTAATCGGTAAAAATACCTAATAGTCACAAGTACATGTTAGAGTGAGAATTTGATGTTTCCATAGAAGAGAAAAGTGATCAGAATATTGTAAAACATAAGAATAAGGAATAAATTTTAATCACGAGCCTAGGGGCAAAAATGTAAATATGCAAAAGTTTAGGGGTAAAATTGTAATTTTGCCAAAATTTGAGTTAAGGATTAATTTGATAATGTGAGTATTAAATAAGCTAAATGTGTTATTTAGATCAAGAAAGACGTGGAATCGACCTCAATCGAGGAAAAGAAAAGATTGTGGACTAAATTGCAAAATCTTTGTATTTGGTACCGAGGTAAGTTCATGTGTAAATAATGTAGCATAATGGTTATTTTTAAGTTATTGGTGTTAATTATATGTTATGCTAAATTTTATTATGAAATGTATGCTTTGTGGTTAATTTCAAATAATATGTAAATTATGTGAACTACTTGTTAAATATAATTGTTACCGAGTATTGATTTCGGCATTCTACGAAAGACGGCAAGGATAAGTGTTCGAGGAAAAAGCCCGTTTGAACCTTAGGAATAGATTAGGATACAAGTGACATGTCACTAGGATGATTGAGCATCCGAACTCGTTGAGTTGAGTCCGAGTTCACTTATGAATGCGAATGTCCGAAGTCGTTGAGTTGAGTCCGAGTTCACTTATGGATGCGAATGTCCAAACTCGTTGAGTTGAGTCCGAGTTCACTTATGGATGCGAACGCCTGAGCTCGTTGAGTTGAGTCCGAGTTCGCTTCTGGGCGGGTTACATGATTGCTTGATTGCATATATGGCACTTATGTGCAAGTTATCCATGTATCCGAATTATATTCCGATGTGTTCAACGGGTAAAGTTCTACTCAATGGAGGAATATTCGAGATGTAAAGAGAAGTATTGGTGAGTGATGTGAAATGGTTATTTGGACAGGTATGTATTTAACCCTCGGGTTGAGTATTGATACAACCACTATAAGGTAATAAGATGATGAAAAATGATCAGAAATGTGATATGTGTTTTAGTGATGTATGCTAATGTTGATTGGTATAACTGTTTGTTATGTTACTTATTATTTGCATATGAACTTACTAAGCATTTATTCTTACTCCCTCCTTCTTACTCATTGTAGTTTTGGACAAGCCAGCTCAGGAGTCGGGATAGGTCGAAGGCTCAGTCACACTATCCGGAAACTTTGGTAAATGGCTTGTAAATTTAAGTATGGCATGTACAACAATATACCTATTTTGTGTAAATGATCTTATGGTATGGTCGTGGAACGGTTGAGGAAATGCTTAATAATGATAAATTATGAAAATGGTTAGTGTAGATTATGTTGATGTTAAGGAAAACTATTAAGATACTTAGTGCATAAAAACTCATAAAAAGGATGAAATTTGCCATAAACAGAATACTGCAGCAACACTGACGCGAGTTTAAAAATTTACTAAAAATCATAGAAATTGAATTTGGTGATGTATTACATATCAAATTGAAGCTTATTATGTCTAGTTTCACATGAAACAAATGAAACAGGTAAAGGAATTATATGTTAGAATATATTTGAATTTTAGTGAAATAGGGTCATAACAGTTTTGAATCCCTGTTCCAACTTTAGAAATTCATCATAAACTATAAAGATATAATTAGGTGCTATACTTTATATCCTCAGAATCCTTATTGAGTCTAGTTTAGTAGAAACAAATCTCATAGTCATATGAATTTTGTACAGAGAGAAATGTGGTTCGTAGTAAACAGAGGTCAGACCAGTTGAGTCCTGAAACAGGGTAATTTTAACTAATAAACTGTACTAATTGGCCCAACCAAAAATTCTAGAAAAAAATTAGTAGATAGGTATATGATCAGATCAGGAAAAATTACGGATCTTGATTTGAGTTTCGTAACTCGAGATATGAGTTTTCTTGTGACTGTGATGCAAGTAGCTTAAA